>NC_138905.1:95111486-95336486 GCF_965231255.1 Vanellus vanellus
AAGGAAAGGAAAGGAAAGGAAAGGAAAACAACTGTTTGGTTTGTAATCTTGTTGTATTTGACATGTATTTCAATCTGTGCATTCTGCAACACGTACTTGGTTTGTTTGATAGCTCACCTCTCTTAAAGGTGAGGTTTCATTTTCATGCTTAGTCTAACCCAATATTTATGATAAGAAGCATGATTAAGCAATCACTGGCAAATCAAATCTCTCTGGAAGAGAAGGATAATTCTTTAGAAAGGAAATCACAGTAGGTCCCATGACAGAAGTCATTCCAGATTCAGATCAATTAACACTTTACATATTACCATTACAATACACTGTATTGTTTATGCTTTTTATATGATAACTGGAAAGCAGGGAGAAAACAATCTTTATAAATTCCTTAAAAAAAACTATAGTCAATTTTAAAATAATCCCGTGGCATGCATGCTGTATGATGGCTAAAAATATGGTGAAAATGTTTAAAGAGTACTCATGACCACAGGTACACATTAGTCAGGAAATATACATAAGCTGTGACATATCTGACCTTCCAGCATTAGCTTTTTAAAAAAATGTAAGCATCCAAAATACTAGAAAGGAGATTAAAGTTTCTTCACTTACTGCCCTTAAGTAGGATGTGTAGACACTTTTGTGAATACCATGAGGTGCCTCTGTGCATCCTTAGGGATCTAATTGTGTTTAAAAATGTGACGTCCTTCACTTAAAAGAGGCAGGTTCTGTAATCAGGCTGCTGGGAATGTGAAGTTGCAAATGTATCTGTCTCTTTGTTCCCCTTCTATCTTGACACAGGCTTGTGATGTTTTGCTCTCAATAAATCACTTTCTTTTTCTAAAACACAGGCTCTCTCTATAACATATCACAGTGTTAGTGGCTGACTGCTAGGTGAAGATTAACTGTTGAGCTCATCTAGATTGCTAAAGTCAACGAGACAGATACTGTGGCGCCAATCTGTAAAAGCGCATCAAAACAAAATTGCACAAGCATATTCTTTTTTGACAATCTTTGCCTGGCAAACCCTTGTTCTCCATACTTCAAATTTATCCTCCCATTACCTTCTCACTTTGACCCAGATGATATCCCCTCTCCTCTCTTCACAAAATGCTTGTTTCTCTTAACCTGTACCCAATTCTGCCACATTGTCATTTATCATGCTCAGCCTGCCCAAGCAGACTCTTTGGGTGTGACTCTGGTTTTCTTGTTTTGACTTCCTAAACTGTAGGACGCCCATTCCCAAAATCTTGGGACTGCATGGAGTTGCTCCACGGGCTCTACCTGGATCTGGGTGGGGTCTCAGCATCAGCAACCTCTTCACTGAAGGAGCAAGGATTTTACATGCCATAAAACACTCGGACTGCAATCAGGAAGAGGTCTGCAGTGTCTTGCTGGTTCTCTGTTGTGTTGGACACATTCCCAGCCAGACAGTCTGACCCCATAGGGTGATAATCTAATTCCCCTCACTCTCCACTTCCTTGCACTTCTCTCATTATCACAAATCCTGTTACTGCTTTGAAAAGTACAGCTCCCAGAGAAGTGCAGTGTTCCGAGTGACTAACTCTCCAAGGCAACTTTTGAAGGAAGCAATCTAGATTGCTCAGAAGCCTGCATCTCTCCAGAAAGCCAGGAGCCCGAGAAAAACTGAGTATCATTTAAACTACTAAAAATACTTTGGCACCTCTGGTATAACAACAGCTGCAGGTTCCAGAAAACAGAAAAAGTTGTATTTAGATGACTGTACTGTCCTGATGCAAGAAGGGCTTTAGATTGACCTTTCTCTGAGGGGCTTGTCTGCCAAGCTGACTTACACATTCAGAAAATGAACTGAAAATATGTCTTTCTCATTCTGTGTCATAGACAGTCTTGCCTATCAGTCTGCAAGTACAATAAAAGCAATATAACCAGAGATGGGCAAAGACCATTATGTCATTACTTTGGGTTGATCAGAAGGGAGTATTCACTTACACAGCCATGTCACCACCTGACAAACACATAAGATACAGTTTCCCACTCATCAGCCCCTACATTTATAACCCTCTTCAGCCTCACAAACCCAGTTTCTAAAATGGGACGACCTTCAATTCAAGATACTAACAGCAGGTTGGGGGGGAGGGGGCGGAGAACAAACCCCAGATAGCCCATTGGCAGACTCCACTTTATAGATTGTTATGTTTTGTCTCAAAACACGACCTCTTAGGATGATGGAGAAAACCTTCTCAATGGAAACCCCTTGGCCCTGGGCGCAGTGCTGAGGCTTGCAGACCCCTGGGGTGCCTCCTCCCCCTCCTCCTGCCCTCACCTCAGGCCTCGCAGAGCTGTTTCTCCCACTTTTTTCCCCTCAATCCTCACTGCAGGGAGGCGTTTTGCTCTTTCTTAGGCAGGCTCTCCCCAAGGTGACCGCCCGTGGCTGTGGGGCTCAGCCATGCCCTTTGGTGGATTGGTGGAAGCCGGATGGAACTGACTGTGTCTGGCTTGGGGCAGCCCCAGCCACTCCTCACAGGGGCCACCCAGCAGCCCCCTGCTGCCAAAACCCTGGGCACTGGCATCCAGTACAGATAGCAACATATTTTTCACTGGGGACTGGTCCATGACCTGTTGGAGTGGGTCCAGAGGATGGCCATGAAGATGATCAGAGGGCCGGAGCACCTCTCCTGTGAAGACAGGCTGAGAGAGTTGGGGTTGTTCAGCCTGGAGAAGAGAAGGCTCCAGGGAGACCTTATAGTGGCCTTCCAGTATCTGAAGGAGGCCTACAGGAAAGATGGGGAAGGACTCTTTATCAGGGAGCATAGGAAGAGGGGTAATGTTTTTAAACTGAAAGAGGGTGGATTTTGATTAGATATTAGGAAGAAATTCATTACTGTGAGGGTGGTAAGACACTGGAACAGTCTGCCCAGAGAAGATGTGGATGCCCCATCCCTGGAAGTGTTCCAGGCCAGGTTGGATGGGGCTTTGAGCAACCTGGTCTAGTGGGAGGTGTCCCTGCCCATGGCAGGGGGGGTGGAACTAGATGATCTTTAAGGTTCCTTCCAACACAAACTATTCTATGATTCTATGATACAGTAACACTACTTAGAAGATTTTTGGATTTCTATTGATAGAGGAATGCTGTGTGTTGTACTGCTAGACCTATGAAATTAAATTGCTTTAGAAACAAAAGATAATGTAGAGCAAACAGCAAATATCAAATATATACTTAATTGAGCACTTTATGTTAGAAACTAAAGAACATCTGGCAAAACCATCATCTACTGCTAACTGGTGTACCTCCATGAAGGGTCAACACACTGAGCAAATTTATACTTGCTCAAGATCTGATCAACCTGGGTATGCACATATCTGCTTCTACCGTTAACATATCATCCCGTGAAGTTTTCCCTGTAGTTGTATTGAATGTCTAAAATGTAGCTATATCTCATTTTGGTATATCTCTGTGTTTTCATGTCAGTCACTTAGCAACTCATTATGTGAGAAGAAAGTATCCTCCTTTAAGAAGAGCAGCAGTGTCATGGAGACTGCAGCCCTCTGTTTTTCCACACCTCAAATATGTTTCTATCACATCACAATGAGCTTTTAGCCTGGCCCTGCAGTCAGGGAACAGCTTTGTCTCCCCACTGCCCTGATGCTTTCCTTGTTATGATAATGAAAAAAAAAAAAAACAACCCAGGGCATCAGCTATGCTGATACAAGAACTCTTCACCAAGAATGTAATGGAAGCCATCCTAATGCCCATCACAGAGGACATTAGGAAGCTATCAGAAGTAGGAATTTGGGGGATAAAATGCATAAAAATCATTAGGCAACAGGTGAGAAGAAGTGTCCCCCATTACATGTCCCTCAGGTAGCTTTCCCCCAGCCACCTCCACTCTCGGCAGGTAACTCAGCAGAACAGTGTTCTGGCACCACTCTGATCTACTGCAACTTGTACCAGCATTTGCTGTGAGCATGAGCAGAAATTTCATACTAGAAATGGTTATTAAGGTCTCTTACTGATGTAAATGATATGCAAAATAGCCTGAGCAATTTCAGCAGGGTGTTTATGTGCATTTGAACAGCTGTTCTAAAGTAACAGCTCTTTCATCCGCACAGTTATTTCTTGCGTCTTGAAGTGATGAAGATTTGAGAACAAAATATTCTTGCATGGAAGAACACCGCTACTTGGTAATTAAGTGCGTTGTAATTCACAACACCAGAGGAATGCCAGCAAGGCAGGATTGTCCTCTGACTAGGATAACATTAAAGGATTCAGAAAACAAACCATTTTTTGCCACGGTTTCCTTGTTAGTGTCTTCAAGGCCCTGTTCCCTGTGTATAAAACAGGAAGAACAGTGCTGCCTTGTGAAACAGAGAAACTGATCTCATTTAGAGTGTCCAGGCTCTGCTGTGTATGTTATTAAACATTATTACATGCTACTAATAAAGTTGAGTTTGTTGTGGTGACAGGTGCAATCAATGAACAGTGTCATGACATTTCCAAGAATGCTGTGGAAAAGATAAGTAAAAGCAAAACCTATAACAGACTGGAGATCTCTGAGGAAAACATGCTTTGCACATACGGTTGAATACGCCTGGACCATTTATGATAAATGGGCTGCGGATTCAGAAGAAGCAGTTGTGTAAATGCAACTGGCCAAATGGAAGAAGGAGCATCCTCTCAAATAGCAGAACAGAGAGTGCCACCACCATTTTGGTGGTCCATAGAACTAACCCTTTTACGACATGACTAGACCCAAAAAGAAAAAAAAGGGTATAAAAACTGATCATCTGCTAGTCAGCTTTACAAAGATAGAAGTAGAAAAGGCATGAAACAATGACTCTAAAGAATAGTGTTTGAAACATATTAGCAAAAAAAAAGCTAACAAAAAGTGGCTGTAGCCAGAGATCCCCTGTAGTGCTGAAAACTTCGATGGGTCACTTCAGTGACAGCACGCAGAAAGCAGCCAAAAGACTTAATAAACTTAAGGACCTTGAGCAATTTGGGCGATTAGGCATTGGTTTATGTTTTCTCTGGAGTCACAACCTTGCCTGCAGGAAGGAATAATTGAAAAGCTATTCTAGTGGTTATGAGCTGGTGAGGTGTGAAATGCACCACATGCAGCTGCCTACTCAGCTCCAGTTTTCACTGAGACGCAATACCACCTAGGTAGCCACTGCCTTTAGTTGTGCTCCTAGTGTACCATACAACCCTCTTTTCTAAAGGAACTGAAATGCCATTGACATAACTCTGTGGCCGGAAAAGTCCTCAGCTATCTTGTTGAATTACGTGATCTTCATATACACGAACATGTAGACGTGGCACTTAGGGTCTTTTCCAACGTAAATGATTCTATGAAATTTTAGAAACACCTCTGCAAAATCAACAAGGGCATCACCAGCAGAGATAAAGAAGTCATTACCTCACTCTACTCAGCGCTTGTCAGACCACACTTGGAATACTGTGTTCAGTTTTGGTCCCCACTATGCAAAACAGATGTGGACAGGCTGGAGAAGGTCCAGAGAAGGGCAACCAAGATGATCAAAGGACTGGGAGGCCTGCCATGTAAAGAAAGACTGAGAGAACTGTGTTTGTTCAGCCTTGAGAAAAGAAGGCTTAGGGGAGACCTTATCACCATGTTCCAGTATTTAAAAAGTGGCTACAAAGAAGATGGAGACTCCCTTTTTACAAGGAGTCATGTGGAAAAGATGAGGGGTAATGGGTACAAGTTATTCCAGGGGAGATTCCAATTGGACACAAGAAGAAGATTTTACCCAATGAGAACAATCAGCCATTGGAATAATCCCCCCAGGGAAGTGGTGGATTCCCCAACGCTGACCACTTTTAAGATCCGTCTGGACAGGGTGCTGGGCCATCTTGTCTAGACCATGCTTTTGCCAAGAAAGGCTGCACCAGATGATCCTTGAGGTCCCCTCCAACCTTATATTCTGTGGTTCTATGACACTGTAGCAAAATTTTCAGTTAAGAACAAACTAAAACACTTTAAAATGAGACCCCGACTCTTTAAATAATGGAAATCTGGGAAAAGACAGCTTAACATGTGGCTTTGCTTTTCTGAGTAGACCACATTGCTCTCTCATGACCAGATCAGAAGTGGTTAAAAATGCACCATCAATAGAATCTGCGGCCCACTGTGTGGAGCGTGCAGAGTTCATGGAAGTTGGAAATATGGCTGGCATTTGAACAGGACTAAGGAACAGCAAAAACATCTAATATCTGTTACAAATTCATGTGGCCAGATGCCAAATACACGGTGGTCCTGGACAGGGGCAGGATGTGGCTCTTTCACCACTCATATTGTAGTGAAATGCCATTTACTTAGCACTATGTCCCACAGCCTAAGATCTTTATTTATTGCTCTGATTTCCCCTAAAAATAACCCTGCCTGACCTCTTCAAAGGCTAGATTAAGTAGAGGAACTGCACAGCAGGACCAGGTATTGTTAAGGCAGCCACTCTGGACAATTGTTAAGCAATGCCTTATTAAAGCAAAGGTGTGAGTGTGGGGCTTATGATCACCCTGAGATAAGTTTCCTCTTCCCGGTTTGGGATTTGGTCCTAAGGAAAGAGCAGTCCCAGACTGTGCTTATGCACTGTCTGTGTTTACAAAAAAAACAAAAACAGAGGGGAAGTTGACCTTGCCTGCACAGAGGACCAAAGGGCAGACTCCTGAAGTCCCCTGGCATACTTACAATCAGCATGCCTGTTGTTTACAGCTTTCTTTTCAAATTTAGAAACAGAGCCTTTTCTCATCTCACTTGTTCCTGGCTGCAGAAAGGTCTTCAGCTATTTACGTATGTTGCAGAGGTGCCAAAAGACACACAACACGGCTGGCAGCTTCCAGGGGGCTTGGCTCCAGTAACACTGCAACTATCCAGACTTTTTGGAAGCTACTTTATTCCAGCAAATCCTTTTTTCTGAGGACACTTTGATCTGAGAACTTCTATGTATATATGCTTACTGGCCTGATACTCTAATTTTTTAAACTTCATGGTTAGAAAAAGGGTGCAGAATCACGTATCGATCACGTTAGCAGCTCACGTATTGATTATCCATGCATAAGCTCACTGAGCTGAAATGCAAGTTTTTTTACCTATCACACAAAATCTGAGATGCACTGCAGTTTGGTAAATGATGTAGTTGTGAAGTCTTTTTTTATGTATGCTGCATGTTTAGGCCTACTGAAGCAAAGATGTATGCAGAAACAAGAAACCATTTGTTCATTCTGTCAAGTACAGAGTGGTTTAAAATTTCAATTCACATTGGTTTTGTTTGCTTCTCCAACAAAACCAGAAACTTTGGCCTTCTTCAAAAATGAAAGTTATGAAAAAATTGATAGTAAGATTAAAAATTTCACTTTTTTTTTCAATTAAGAGCCCCAAACTGAATTATTTTTCACTTCCCTGTCTCCTTTCTCTCTTTTTCTTTTCAATTTGGAAAAAGGAAAGAAATCAGAAAAAAAATATGACACAACTACACCATGACCTGTTTGCATCACCTCCCTGTGTATGTTTTACTTTAAAAGTCTACAAATAAAGGAGAAACTGAAAAGGCTGAGGAAAACATAGCGTGGCTTTCCATGGTACTTTTTGGGTTTCCTATGGACTCTCCCATGGTTAGAAGTGAAACATTTTTGTCCCTTACTGTTTCCAGGTAACCTCAATTAAAAGCCATGCAGAATGACAACAAAACATTACCAACATATCAGTCATGCACTGTACAATAAAAATATATTCTTTTTTTGTGTGTTTATGTTTTGGTGCCTTTGAATGTCACAATATTCCTCAGTTCAAAGGAGCTGGGAAGGGTTACTTTGATTAGTTTTTTGCTACCTTCCAATACTGCCCTCTTTTCCGGTTTCCTCATCATATCGCTTCTTTCATGTGCCCTTCTCATTCAGATCCCCTTCCAGTGTCACTGCTGGCTTACACTCCAAGCAGAATTCTTCCTGAAACTTCTCGCCAACCATCTCAAGATTGTCTCTCATCACCTCCTTTCAGAGCAGACCCCCCTCAGCTGTGGACAACCTCCTAGCTGCCATTGCTCCCCAAGATCCCCCACATGCTGCTTCTTGATACTGATGTAGTCTGATGTGAAGGTGAGTCTCAAACAAGAGAAGGAGACAAGTAACGCTTGGGCCTAGCAGCTGCTTCAGCCAGTCACCATGAATGATATGCAAACCTCAATTGGGGACTGGATGGGTATTTTAAGAACCACAGATGCGCAGCTGGAAAGCAGTCCATTTAACCCATGCTGATACCAGCTGCGAGGGATGACATGCAGCAACATGCACACTTTAGCAACTGAGAGCTGTGGTATTTCTTAGCACAGCCTAAAGCACACCGCCACAGGCCATTCAAGCCATGATGGAGCTACATCTCATATAGACAGTAAATACTACTGGGCTCTCTCTAAGCAGCGGAAGAGTACGGGATGTTAGAGGAAAATGTTAGCATATATGGAAAAGAGGCAGCTTCAGGCTGGAACTGGAAAGCAGAGGTGGATCGTGGGGGAGGGAGAAGCTACTGGCAAGGGAGGAAACAATGAAATTGAGAGAAAAGACAACTGGGGGCTAGAAATCACAGTGAGGAAAACCCGTACGCATACCCCCAACAGAGAGAGTCCCCTCCCTCTGCTGAGCTTCCGGGCATGAAAGCTTGGGCAGAGCCTCAAGAAACCCTCAGCACACTGACAGCTCTGGCTGAAAATATGAGTCATCAGCCCCCAGGATGACTCATGGCCGCACTCCTCCACCCTGAGCAGCAAATGAAAATATAGATGAAGAGGAAGGTCGGGCTGAGGACAGTACTACAAGCCAGGGAATTTCTCAGCCTCTCGCTATGTCAACACTCATGTCATGAATCTTTTCACATTCAGCAGTTGGTGGCTGAGGAGGAGACGGCAGTGACCATCTGGGGAAGGAGAGAGGGGTGCCATCCTCCCTCATGTTGCCTGCCAGGGAGGGAGACGTTTTGGCGAGAGAAGTACATGAGAGACAGAAAAAGGACAACTGGTACTCAGTAGCTAGTTAGCAGGTGAACTAGGAACATGAAGGGGAAAATCACAAAGGGTTTTGCATCTCTTGGCTAATTGGGATACGGCTGTGAGGATGGCACTACTGAATAGCTTGCCAGGCTGAAATCCTGGCCTCATTAGAGTCACTGGGAATTTGGCAACAGACCTGAGCAGAGTTGGTTTTCACCATGGCTTTAGTGCCACGTGATACAGAGAAGCAGCAAAGGCTTGAGGCCGGGACGAAGGCTGAGTTGTGTTACTGTCTAGCTGGGTGCAACCATGGCCAGATCTCCTTGAGCACCTCTGCTCCACGCCACAGGAAGCTCCCAGCTGGCCCTGGGCTGGTGGCACTGCTCAGAAGGTGCCCCAGCACTGGGCAGAGCAGCTTCACCCCAAGCTATGCCTGTGCTTCGCAACTGAGGAAAGGCAATGCACTGACAGGGCTATACAGGCTCTGGGAGCTGAGCATGTAGACATCACCTCGGCCATTACCATACAGCCCGGCCATAGGAAGCTGCCTGCAATCCCTCTGCTGCTAGACTCTCTGCTACAGAAGCAGCTGTATTGCACTTAATTTCCATCACCTTTCTTTAAGTGCAGATTGACTGAGGTGGGGGGGTGAGGTTGCTTGTGAGCCATTAAAGCTTGCTGGAGTGGCACATGCTCCCACATTGTACCACACTGCTATCGCTTCTCACCTCCCATTTAGTTCAATGACACATCCCCCCTTGTTTCTCCGTTATATTTGTTCAGACTATGTGTTACTGGAGCTGTGACTTGGCACCGACTTGACTCTTGACTTGAGCTTGACTCTTGGGCGCTGTTTGCCCAACACGACCTCCATTTCCTTTGGCTCTTGGATCTACCAGTGAGATAATAATAAATCATTCACACGCTGTCTTGTCATATGGCACAGAGCTGGCTTTCTTTGTACTGATTTTTTTCCCGGAGTCTTCAGGACACCGATTGGATCCTTACTATTCTGTTCCCACGACAAAGTCAGTTGGGTCATTTAGTAGCATGTAAAAAAATTATTAACACAAATCTGAGCAGCAACATTTCAGCTTTTTTTCCCCGATCAGTGAAATTCAGCATTAACTCTAAGCGCAGTGAAGCATTCACTTCAGTTAAGTATTTCATCTTCTCTAATTACCTTCAGCATGGAATCCCCTTCCCTTTCCATTCCTTTCTAACAGCTTTTGGCCTGCAGCTAAAACAATGCCCTTTCACTCCCCTTTTTTATCAAAGCATTGCCCTGAACATGGGGCCAAAGAATGTCAAGATAGATATACTTTTGCAGATACACTTAATGCTTGTGTAAATGAATAAATGCTCAAATCACAGTATGCTTTATGGGTAACAGACATCAGAACTTGAGCAGCATGGGATTGTCTTTGTGCCTGTCATTCATGGCCGCAGTGTGCAGCAAACACCTCCTGCCCCAGGACAGTTTGGGTTTCGTGATTCCATAGACAGCAGTGGTTACTGACTATCTATTTGTACTCAGCCCACAAGCTCTGCTTTGCTGCATGGACTCAGTGCTGCACAGACTCAGCCTTGCTCTTCAGAGGTGCTTCCCTCTCCTCATTCCTACACAGATTCAGTCTTTACTGCCTGCCAGCTCTATGCTGCTGGCGCCCAACTGAAAGGAGTGGTCAAAAGCCATCAATGGCAACTCATTACATGCATGGAAACTCAGCCAGGAGACGGAGGCAAAAGGAATAGACGGCTCACTCCAGTCTGGGACACTGTCACAAGGCTAGAAACAGTTTCCCCTTTCCAAGGACCAGCCCGTATGTGAGAAGCAACTAATATGTGAATGCTGTCCTGAATGCTTTCAATATGTTCCTGCATCTCACAGAAAATTTAGGAAAATTTGAGACATTTTGAAGGCTCTGATCTTTTTTTCTTTGCTCTTGCTGCTTTGATTTCAATCCTTTTCTGAGGTCATGCTCCTTGGCTTAAAACCGTATGATTTTCTCGATAGCAACTAAGCTAGTCTGCATAAAAAAATTAGAAATCAAGGTGTTAAAAAAGGCAAATAGCCCATCTAGACCAGTACTTGGCAATTTGCATCATAGAATGGCGCTCTCAGTGCAATGCTCTGTCTCAGAAAACTATGCTGTTGACACATTTCATAACAAGACATAATGGCAAATTTTCCCTATGCCATGTAACCCCACTTGTGCAATGTTCTCTAACGGAGAAAGGGATAAAAGAAGGGACAAAAGGAAGTATTTATGAATTGTGGCAACCTGTTTTAGAGGTCTGCTTGTTTAGCCCAGCCAAGCAAAGGCTGGCACAAAATATGATTATCCCAGGTATATTTATAGAGGAGATACATCAGGGAGGAAGAAGAGCTAATGAAGAACAAATGGCACAGGAACAAATGGGAATAAATGAGCCACAATAAAATTAGGCTGGAAATTAGAACATGGTTCTACCTGTGCTGTTCTGGAAGACCCTCCCAGGAAGAGTACAGAGAAGAAAAAAACCCATGGCTATTTTTAGGAAATAACAAGATCAGTTTAGGAAAGTTTTACCTATGATAGCAGGGGATCATTCCAGGAATCTTCTAGTCTTATGTACATCTCCTTCTAGAGCATTTACATTTCTTCTGAAAACAGGCTCCCACAAGGCTCTTAGAATACCCTGATGGAGGCTTGTCACCGTAATGTACCAGCCTTTTTGATCAAATTTTAATCCAATCTTGTTTAAGGTGCAGAGTCTGCAGACTTGAATGAAAAAAAAAGCAACAATGATTTGCTCAACCAAATCGATCTGATGTTTGTCCAAAAGATGCTTTCTGATTCACACAGGAATTAAATTGCATGGTCTGCAGTACCCAAGAGGCAGTCTGAAGTGATCACTGAATATGCATTTAGATGAACTCTGTTAACCTCTGTTGGTAGCACAAAAGGGTCTCAATGCCAGCAGATCTTACAATTTGAATTAGGTGGGGTAAGTCCCAGTCTGCAAGGCCTCTAGCAGTGCCCACCATGCTCGAGGGCCAGTGCAGAGCTGTACAGAGGGAGTGCACACTGCCATTGGAGCGCACGTACACCCCACTCATCCGTCTGGACAGGTGCCACGTGAGTAGAAGCCACAACACATTTCCACCCCTACTGCCATACCTGTGGCCCATATCACCTGCTCTGATGCAAGACCCAAAGGAGAATGCCCCCAAATTTCCCATTTCTCTCCCACATACATCACCTGGCTTAACAAACGGTATTATATTGCCTTACAAATCTGGTACTAGGCAAGCTTTGGGTAAATGAGAATCGGGCCCTTTCTCTATATCCAAGCACACGTATATTTCTGCATATATCATATATATGCAGAGACATATGCATATATCATATTTATGCAGAGTCACAACTATAGGGCAGACGAGTAAAATGCAGCCTAAATCACCCCTGCAGTGTGCCTGGCACCTGGGGACGCTGCATCAGCCTGCCAGAGCCACCACCATCACCGCTGTGTCCCCAGCGGGCTGCCAGGGCTGGGTAAGCTGCTAGCAGCCTCCCTCCATCACGAAACCAGCAGCTACGCTCCGTGCCCTCCCAGCGGCACTGGGCTCCGCAGCTCTCTGTCTGCTCAAGTTCAGGAATCCCATGATAACAGCCATGATGTACTTTATTAAAAAAAGCTCAGCCCTGCACAGGCCCCTCCATTGCCATTGCTGCCTGCCCAGAGGGGGAAAACCCAAGGAGGCACTTTGCTAGGTTTCTATTTGTGTCTCCTGGACTGCAGAACACCTCATAGTTTAGCCAGTTCCTTGCTGAAGTCTGACTTTCACAACACTAAATATAGGAAATGTGCACTCTGCAGAGGCTAAATTTAGCTTTGCTGCGTTAGAAGGGGAGGTACCTTGTTACTGGAGGCAGGAAAGCAAAACCACTGCAGGCAGGGAAGCTTGGGTGATGCAGTAGCAACCACTGCTCTATTGTGCCAGCACAGGAAGGAACTGAATTAGAAAGTTCAGTTCTGGGTTCGATTTTCTCTTTTTAAATAAATCTGTTCAATGCCCTAGTGAGGTTTTATGGTAGTTCACCTCCTACAGAAGAAATGACATATCTCCATGTTATTGCTGTAAAAAAAATAAGGGAATATCGCTTATTTAAATCAAAGACAAACTTTAATACAAATTAAAATTCAGGGTTGGAGGCACCTGAGCTAGCTAGAGCTAGCATGTAAAGCCTTATATAAAGACCCTCACATGCAGTAAATCATGACTACCTGACATAAGCCTGGGCAGGCTTTTCACGAATGTTAATCACTGCTAAACAAGGAGGACCGCCCCGTCTCACAGCTGCAGCCTTTCACCTCTAAGTCACTTATTCCAGCATACTTGGCAGGGGGGCACACGACCTGGACTCTGTTCCCAAGCTGTGCTATTCATCGCGGATTAGACAGCATGCCTCGGTTCCCCTACCTATCAGCTGGGGGTAGCAGTATTTCTCCTGTGCTGCAGAGCATTTTCAGAGCCAAGTGAAGAGTTGGAGGTGAAGAGTTAACTTGGGCTGGCTGGCTTCTCTTTAGAAACCACAAAGGGCTGCAAAGATTGGGAAGACAGGATTTTGACCAAAATACTATGCAGAAAAATGTCTGACTGCTCGAAAACAAGTTTCCTAGCGGCTATCATCACAGATGAATCAACACAGGCAGGAGATTGCCCGGAGGCACCAGAGACCCCACGCCAGCAGGGAGGGGATGGCCAAGGCTGCGGGTGCATCATGGGAGGTGTAGTTCAAGGAGGTGGCCCCAGCCAGAGGACTGGAAGCAGCTGATGTAAAACTCTTTTCAGGAATTATGATGGCATTTCAGAAGTGTAATGCTTAGGTTCTTTTAAAAATTTTACAGCGAGTCCCATTCCTCCACTACCATCCTTTTGTACCTGCAGTCTTCTCCAATATGAAACAAGGTAATGAGCCAGATCAGCTTCCAGGTGGAGAACTACCACATAATAGGAAACCATCAAACACCACTAACACAATTATTTTGTCTTCATACAGATGATGATGATACATATACTACATGATGGAGAAGATGACCTGTTCTGAAAAGACAATAACATCAGGATCCGCCAAACTTCTTGTCAGAACCAAATATAATGACCAAAACCACCCTTTTCCAAGTCCACATTAGATTCAGCCCTGGTTAATTAATGACAAGTAACAACTGGATACCTAATGTCTCTACCAGCAAGGCAGATGTGCTCAACACTTGTTCTCTAGTACAGACTAGCCCTTTTTCACCTACTCTTATAGCCCAAAACATTTTAGTCCTTGTTTACTTTCAAGCTGTGCATGTGTATTGTCTGGGAGAGTGTTACTTGGCTGAGGCCAAAACAGGTCAGTGACAATAGCTGAGCATTATAAACAAAATCATACTCAGCATCTGGGAACAACCTCTGGGTCTGTTTAATTTATTAGCATAGATATAGTCACTGAGTTTAAATGGAGGAAACCAAAACTGCCTGTCTTTCCCCTCAATACATCCAGTAAATAATGTTAAATTAAATACTGTTTGGTCCAACTCACAGGCTACACACATCTACCAGCCCCCTTGCCAGCAATTAACTTGTAGCCCATCACTTCCAGTTTTGGTTCTGGGAGCCGATGACAGTGTAACTGACAGACTGAGGCGTTGGAGTAGATAAGTCCTTTCAGAAAGGCAACAATCAGCCTTCAGGATATTTAGGATATTCAGGATATTTAACCTATCCATCAGTTTACGCGTTCTTGTGCCTCTTGGTGTGCAAACTATACTCCCTTGGACATACGCACAGGCGGCCTTGGACCTTCAGAAGGCCTCACAAAACCGCTTTATGACTACATGTTCGTGAAGTAGCTATTGACAGATAGAAAAGGAGAAACCATTTCCAAACATAAACTCCCTGCAACAAAATTAGAAAGAATGTGGAAAGGAAGGGACTCCATACGGGACCACCTCTAATTTGAATATTTTTGTCTTTTTTATTTCTGTCCCTGAGAGGCTGAAGGTAGGTTAACTCCACTACTCCTTCAGTTAAACCTCTCATGACCTTGAACTTCTTTCCATATCCTGGATATTTCAACTGGTCTAACAAAAGATATTATTACTTCCTTCAAAACCTCTGCCCTCTCTGATACCAAGGGGTCATGAGCTCAAACCCAACAAGTAAAGCATTAGAGGTGAAATCCCACTTGTACACCTGCTTCTTGAGATCCTTTTCTCACACTTCTCACATGCGCCAATGGAGACTTCCGATACTAATTACTCACAGCTATACAACATGGCCAGTGACAGCACAGCTGGAAATGAGCCTAATGAAACATGCAATGTAGCCTCATTGTACCATAGACTAACATTAACAAAACAAAACAACAAAAAAAGTGCCAAACAAAAAAAAAGCATATGATTATGTAGAGAAAGATAAAAAGTGATAAAATTGAGCAAATGGAGCTAGGCCCCCAGGAGTTCCTTTGTTCCTAGACTCTTATAAAGAATTTTTTTAGTCTCATGTAACAATTCCGTCCACTTCTAACGCTACAGGCCCTAATTCTTGGTCCTCTGCACTTTCAAAAGGCAAAGGATACTTTATCCTGTACTGGTTTGGGCTGTTGATTTTCTGTGTAATAGCTTGTGTGGTGCCATGTTTGGGATTTGTGACCAAACCAGTGTTGATAACACAGGGATGTTTTTGTTATTGCTGAGCAGTGCGTCACGGCGTCACGACCTTTTTTGTTTCTCACCCCGCCCCGCCAGCAAGCAGGCTGGGGGTGCACAAGAAGTTGGGAGGGGACACAGCTGGGACAGCTGACCCTAGCTGATCAAAGGGATATGCTACACCATATGACGTCATACTTAGCAATAAAAGCTGGGGGAAGAAGAGGGCAGGTTCAGAGTTAGGGCATTTGTCTTCCCAAGGAACCGTTACACATGATGAAGCCCTGCTTTCCCAAAGATGAAAAGCCATGGGCACCCACCTGCTGATGCGGAGTAGTGAATGAATTCCTTATTTTGCTTTGCTTGCACATAGAGCTTTTGCTTTACCTATCACACAGCCCACAAGTTTACTCCATTTTGCCCTTCCAATGTTCTCCCCCATCCCACTTGGGAGGGTAGCAAGCAGCTGGGTGGGGCTGGGGCTCCCTGCTGGGGCTAACCCACAACACATGCCTGGCCCTGCAAGACATTCAGTAGGTAGCCTTTCAGCAGGTTGTATCTATTGGTATTTCAGCTGTAAAAAAAAAAAAAGGAGCACATAGTACTGTGCATTTTTAGACATTTGATTATTAATCATACTTTTGGTATTTATTCTACATTTTCATCTTATTGGATTTAATTCTTAATAATGACACTTCCCTTTTTTAACTTAACACTTCCCATCCTTATCAACATGAGTATACACTCTCTTCTAGCTGTCATGTAGATGAACATACTAATTTAATCTTTAAATCAATGTCAGCTGGGAGAGTTTTATGAATGTAACTGAGAACCCCCAGTTCTTTTGTTGTGCAAAACAGATTGTTTAGCTGAGCTTTGCCTTCTCCAAGAAGAAAGTCTTAGAGTTCTTTACAATGTCAGTTCTGTATTATTAGATTCAGAGTTACTTTCCTGTTTCCCTACTCCCTTCTCTGTGTGTGCGAGCAGTAAAGGCGTACAGAAGGAAACACAGGGAAAGTCCAATGAACTCTTGCTCAGGTCAGCATTGACCACAGAAGCTTTGGTAACAGAAATTCCCTGAAAAGAAAACATTTCCCCACCTGCCTATGTACCTGACAGGCAGAGTGAAGGAAAAACAGGCTAGGAGACCTTCAAACCTGTAAACAATCTAGTTGGTGCTGTTACAATGAGCTATTAATGTTGTATATCTAAACAGAGGACTTATCACCCTTGTATAAACATATGATGTGAAACATCTATAATGTCTGTAACATATATAAATAAATGTTTATGTGGTTAAGTAGGCTTACAGCATATAATGAAATCATTTGGCATAGTGACAACATACTGAGGGCTCCTCCTTTGAACATGGTTTTGGGTGCCTGTTTGGTATAGAACTTTCAGCTTATTTACTTAGGTTGCAGGCTTGTCCTTCACAGCGTGTTTTTCTGTTACATATTTGTGTATTATCTGTCGCAATGGTTCTTGGTGCAAGACTGGACTTCCTGGATCTTATTGTGGTGACAAAGAAAATTCTGCCTTAGGCCAAAAATATCCTTCCTAAAGCTATCAGCTGAAGTGATTGTTACACTTACATGAGGCCAATATCTCTGAATGATTGATGAAACCACAGACATAAGATGTGCAGTGCAATTAAAGGATGACCTACGTTGATGTAAGCTGTATAGAAGAAAAGGGGCAACCCGTCTTCAAGGTTATGCAGCCAATGCCGTCTCCTTTGGAATCAGGAGTGATCGGTTGACTCTACCTTGGAGAGAAGCCAACAAATCAAATATTTAGATGCCTTGTAACTCCTTGTCCATGAGGGGATTAATTGCTAGACAAAACAGTGCAAACACTCCTCAGATATAAATTTTTCACAACTTTAGGAAAAACATGGAAAAGAAGGAACTTAATACATGATCAAGCTTGAATATGTCTGCCAGTATTGAATCTTTTACTTTAAAGGTAATTCACTTAATCTGACAGCATGCTGACCCAATGTTCTCACTGAGCCCAAGATTAAGATAAAATAGTGAATTCATGTAGCATGTCAATGATCAGAGTACACTATGCAATGATAATTCTATTAAAATAGGAGTTACTATTAGAATAATAAAGGCAAAAGATGTACAACGAAATACTCCACACATATATTCAAGTTTTCCTTTTTTCCTGTAGAAACTTTCTGTGGTTTTGTCCAGTTTGTCATATCATTCCAACCCTAAGCATCAACAGTAGAAGAAAACAGTAGAGATCGAGGCCAATTGACCACAATTTGGAGAAGGAAAGAAGAAAGCAAAATACAAATGCTATCATCTTGTAATAAACCATAAAGATGGACAAACATGTTTGGATTGTATCATTGTCAGAGGTGTTAGAAGCACATTATTTTGCTTGCAAGGGATAAAATGAAAGCAACTGGTAAAATAGCAGAGCGTGATTCTGGAATGATCACTAGAGCTAAGGCAGTAAAATGGATCCATTAGTGAATCTGTTTGCTTACTTTCTGCACTTCAGTCAGCCTGAGATGGGCTCAGTCAATGTGGTTATTTACAGTTTTATCCTTCTGTTTATCTCCTGTCTTTTCACAATGTAACTTCACATTTCCACTAAGTCTACATTAATAACAGCAAGCAAAGAAAGTCTAGTTTCATTTCTGTTACACATACATGAAAGAGGTTTTTTTTAAAAAGACATTTTTATTTACAGCATTTTTACAATGTTACTTTGCAGAATTCTTTTGGATGAACCAAAGCTCTTAATTCTCTGGTTTGGATTCCTCATGATGCCACACTGAGAAAGGCTGACTTTCTTTAAACAGGAGGGAGTTGCGCTCTACATTTATGAATTTAGTTGATCTAAAGTTATAGTTTCTCATGAGCTGAAGAAAATGGTTTCAAAGCTTTCTTTGATCAAAGCTGCAGAGTGACAATGTTAGAACCAACAGGGAAAAGAATAAAATGGTAAGCAAAGCAATATCCCAGGACTTCTGCCTTACAATTTAACCTCCCAGTGCCAAAAATGGAGCAGGATATAGACTAACTTATTAAATTTAGGGTTCTTTTAAATCAGAGTTATGAGCTACAGCTCTCCACTTTTTAAGATGTTTACATCTCTAACTGACTCGACATACACGAAGCATAACTTTGAACTTCACAGGACTGCTGCATGCAAGAAAGTACATGGAGGTGGATTTGTCACCAGCAATGCGCATCCCTTTGGTACTGCCCCATGCCGCAAATACGCTCTTGGTGATGGGAGGAGGGACTGGACCTACTGCCACATGAAGTCCCCATCCAGAACAGGCATACATCCAACAGCAGGTAAACACCCATGTCCTGCACAGAGTTTAAATACCTTCTGGTAATTTAAAGTACAGGCAGGCAATAAACCAACCTCTTAAATTAGTTTCAACATGAGGGAAAACTAGATTTCTATTGCTATTAGAAACCTGAGCTCTTACTCCAAAACACCCACAGCAATTTGCTGTAATTACTGCTGACTACTTGTTATTTTCTTTGATTTAAGCAATCTTTATATTTAATAAGGTAGCTTTATCTTTTTTAAAACTTTAATTTGTTGTAAGTAAACAAGGTAGAGAAAAATCAATTATTCAAAGTATTAGAATAGAGGTTTTCATTTTAGTCAAATCTTTCTCTGATTATATTATTATACTTTTAAAAATGAACCTATTTTATATCTCAAATGAACTTAAAACAACAAATGTCAATAATTAACTACAATAGTCTAAATTAAGCAATTGAAAACTCATTTATTGAATCAGTGAGCTTTTGTAAGTAGTTAAACTAGTTAAATTTTTTTATAGAAAGAATGGGGTGAAATACCTTTAAGTAAATTATCATATCCCACTTTATAAATAAAGTACGACAAACCATTTCCTGAATTAAGAAAGTTTCTATTCATTCAAATGTCAGCACCTACAGAGTTTCTATATTGGCATATTCACTGCTGTTATCCAGAATCCTGTAGAGTGCAACTTTTACTGAAGATTTCAAAACTTGTTCAGTGTGTAAAACCTATTAAGTCATATTAGAAATGACTTAGAATGTTGGTTTTCAATGTATGACTCTGTGTTCCAGTCTCTTTCCAAAATTAACTTCATACAAACAGTAAGTGAAAAGTTAATTATGCCATAAATATGAAACATTTCATTCACTTGTTCCTAAATATACTATAATGGGAATATTAGAATGCAAAAAAAAAAAAAAATTATATAATTGCTTAAGTATACACAGCTACAGAATATCCTTATTAGCTAAAAAAAGCCCATTTTGTGTAGACATTTTTATTTGATTACAACAATCAAATAAAAATATTTTATAGTTAGTGCTGCAACTCTTGGTTTGGGAAAATACAAGTACAAAAAATGTAAAGTCATCGAATTAAAAGACAATTTTAATCTTGTTGATTTAAAATTGAAGTGACTTAAAATCAGTCCCTTGTAGATGCTACTGAGAGACTGGTAGAAAATTATTTCATCTGATAAAGTTTCCTTCATCCTACTTTGAGAATCATTTGTGAAAAAGCTTCTGAACTAAATTATTGTGTTGAGCATAATTATTATCATTAATATTATTTATCACATAACTGTGGGTCAGCAATGCCTTATCCATAGATCATCTTCAGTTTTCTCTGAGAATCCAAAATTGAAATTTTGGGTTGAATTTTCTCAGTCTCCACTGTATACATTATGCAAGTCATACTGCAGTCTTCCATTTCACATGAGATAAGAACAATTCTTAGGTTTAGTTTTCCAGCAGAAATGCTTGCATGTGTGAATTGTTTACCACTTGCATTCTCTACCTACTAGCCACCTTTGCTTAGATACCTAAGGTCGTGCAGACCTCTGGCAAATAGCCACACAGGAGATCTCTAGGAATCAAGCAGGAACAGTATTGTAGGAACTTGAGTGAACGTTCCTTTCTTTCAGAATATATCTGGACTAATGTTTTAATGCTAAATGGAAAAATAAAAGCACAAATCACTTCTGACCATTAGGACGTACCAAACCCAGAGGCAGCTGCCTTTCCCCAGCAGCGGTGCAATATTTGTGCACAATTTATGTAGAAACATCAGAGTAAAGCGCAGAATGAAGCAGCATACAGTGTCCTGTGACGCATCACCCCAGAATGAAGGTCCTTCTAAACAGATGAATCAATGAAAGAAACTCATTATTCAATGAAATCCATCCTGCAGAGATTTGAAGTACGCGGGAGAGTAAATGTAAATTAGACTATGTACTATCCCCATACACAAAAGCTGTTACCCATACTTCCATGCTTTACTGTTACAGTACTGTACGGTATCATTCAGTTTCTCCACAGAGATAAAAACGTACCATGAAAGACAGAAATTTCCATTTCTGTACATGATCAACTTAACCTAATATATGGCACACAAGACAGGCAAGAACTTGCAAAGCATAGGTCCTACTAGTTCATATTGGTATCAAGCTGCTCCTGATTGAAATGAAAGCAGGCTCGGAAGCCAGCAGCAATGGGTGTCTCTTGTGCTCCTACATCTGCTATCAGGTGCTCCTTGGTGCACCCAAGATTGTAACACTGAACTGCCATGGGGGTCCCCTGCTTCATGGGCTGGAAGCACCACTGCCCCCAAGCCGCCCACTCCCAATGCCCCCAAAGCACCCGGCATCCCATATCAGCGGTGCAGCAGGCCCCCAGACCCCATTCATTCACTCAAGCTCAGAGTAGAGGCCATGCTGGCACAACACTAGGTCCATCAATAACTTGCACTGAGACAATTCCTCTTAGAAGTTTATTTATAGGCAGGGTAGGCTTATAAGTATCCTGGAGATGGGCCAAATACCATAAAAGAGCCCTTTCCTCCTCTCATTCCACAAAGCAACACCTAGCAATCACGGTCAGTAAAAGATATTAATGAGGTGTTGTTTCCTGCTCACAGAGCCCCTGAGTAAGAGGCCAAGGACATTCCCGCTCCTGTAATAACAGAGCTACGACGCTGAAGCACAGGGGCTAGAGGCTGCAATCAGGCATTACTAATGTGCTCAGTAGCTTAGGTATTAAGTTCACTAAAGAAAAAAGAAAAGGCATGGAAAGAACACGTAGGCAAAATGCAATGGATAGCCACAGGTGGGAGGAAAAATCAGCTTTGAATTCTCCCTAGAATAATTTCTTGCATAAGACTTTATATAAGCTGACAGCCTTTCACGTTCTCAGAATAGGATCCCAAAATTCACTGGCAAGGTCTGCACCCTCTGGTAAAAACGGCGCCAAGACCGCATGCACCAACTACCACACTGTTTATTATCAGATAAAACAGAAACAGCCAGTTTCAGGTGGGGTTGGAGCACAGTTTCGACAGCATCTGGGACTCTGCTGTCACCCAGTGGGTCAGCTTTCAACCTGGCAGGCCTGGAGAGGCACCTCACTGCCTGTCTGCAAACGGTGGGGGAAACAGCTGTGCAGGCAGGGGCAGGAAGGAAAGCTCACCTTGACCAAAGCCTCTGTGGAGTCCAGGTTTTTAAAGAAAGCAGGAAAACCTCAGCAAGCTCTCTGTGCCTCCTAGAATTGCTACTCCGCAACAGTACCAGCATAGGCAAAACCAGCCAGCAGCGAGGCACCCTGCTAAGCTAGTGGTGTGTACGAGCACGCACTTACTTGCCAACGGCCCCAGGGAAGCCTGAGCTCAAACAGAATACTCTAAGACAAAAGGAAAAACCATGAAGCCTCTCCAGCTTTTGCCACGTGAGCACATTTTTGCTCCGGGGTGCCTTTATATGTTTCAAGCCACCCAGTTGTTTTTATGGATGAGACCTATGCTCAGCATGTCATTTCAGAGTGAGTCAGAGGCACGAGCAGCAAGAGAAGGTATAGGTTTGGTTTCACATGCCGGTCGAACACTCATGTCATTTTTTTCATTATTTGGAACCATATGCCCAACTGAAGAAACAGGGAAACCGTAAAACCAGTATTAGTTTAGAGCAGTGCCCAAGGGACTTGTCACCTGACATTCAACGTTGCCAGAATTCCCGGAACAATGAGGACAGTTACATTTCCCAACTTTGTTTCCCTGCTCACTCAGGAGGTAAGCACACACTCCTTCATGGAAGTTTAGAGGGGAGTTTGATTTGCATTTTACCTGCTAGGGGAAATAAGACTTTCCCTCAAGGTCTTGAAGCAATTATTGACAAAATTACATGACCATATCCCTAAATACTCCAAATTCTCAGCACAGAAAAGCAAATCCCTCCTTTGATTAAATCAGTGCCACAATTTTTTCATTTAACCTCATGTTTTGGGGGCCTTCAGCTTCCAGGAGTTCAGGATTGGAAAAGCTGGTTATCACATATCCAAATCTCTTAAGAGCATATATTTTAAATTAAGAAGAGGAAGAAAGTAACGATATCCTCACTGGGCAGGCATAGCCAATATAAGAAGCACACAAAGGGTTACAAGAAGAAATCAGTAGTACACAACACAAACCCAGATTTTCAGAGTACTTTTCTAGCGCATTCAGAAAAATGAGCCTCTTTCTTTGCATAGAGAACAACTGCAATGACTTGGTGTGGAATCTCTTAATTGAAGCCACTGCGAGACCGGAAAGAAAAATAAGACCTGCCCTGGAAAGAACCTGCTGTGCAACCCCACTTGGGAGGGCAGACAGGTGTTATCTCTGCACACAAGCTGAATCCCTAGGTATGAAACAGAGGAAACAAAGACAGGCAGCCTTTAGAAATGTCCCACATGATCCTCACAAAGTCAGAAGGTTCATTTACCTCACCGTTTCATAATTCTGGTAGGGAATATTATTTACTCTTTCATAACATAGACTATAGGAGACTTCTGTAAAGTTCCCTCAGCTTAATCCAAATCAAGTTCTAGATGTGCTTAAACACTTTCACGAGCCAGTATTTCGTATTTCTGAACCTGCAAAAATCACCAGCTGAGAAGCCCTCTCAATCCTGATCAGGATTTGAGATGCTAAGACGTATGCAAATGGATAACTTTGAATAGACAGGTTGTTGTTAGTTTGGACCTAATCACTTAACCAAGATGGTATGGAAAGGAAGGGTAACTGTTTAACAATTACAGCAGAGAAGGTGGAAGACATGGAGAATTATATTTTTCTGCCCTGTTCTGCTTCAGCTGAACGTCCTTTTTTCTCTCCAATTCCTTTATTTGTCAGATAAAATAGGGACAATACCACATAGCACATAGGTGTGACAAAATACATGCAACCCTTTGTGCACTTTGTGTAAGTGCTATTCATGTGTTCACTTGTTCACACCGCACCAAGCAGGCCTGATCTCATACTGTCATATTGAGGGTAATGAGAAAAAATTCCTCCTGAGCAGGTCAAATCTATGGTGGAAGGGGCTTTGGAAGTATCTAGAAAGACAGTATAGATTATCCAGTTCATTCAGAAATAAGATCATGATGTGTCTGACCAAGGAAAAAATGTATTATTTTTATTATTCTGACCAAATCAAATTACTTGTCCATGGCCTGGTCTGGAAATTAGAATCACTCAAGTGCAGTGATTTGTAACCCTTTCAACGTGCTCACCCCTGAAAAATTTGCCCTTGGGCAGCAGACTCCACACAATGAAACCTAATCTACTGTCAGGTTTTCCTTAGTCCCATTTTGCACAAACCTTAGAAGCAGCCCCCTTCTGCTGCTGCGAGTTCCCAGCCCTGCAGGGCCTGATGTGCTGACAGATACTGCTGCTCTGCAGTGTGGTACTTAGACCTTGCCTGCGCTGGGGAGTTCAGCCGCTGGCGGTGGGCAGCGAGTCTGGGCGCACAATAGCTGCATTGGCAGGCAAAGCTGGTGTTCGTGCAGGCGTACAGTCCAGCCCAATTTCAAGCAGGAATGAACTACACTTCAGTAGGTATTGGCAACATATCAAGCCCAAGCTTGTGGGAAGTCTTGCAATTCTGCCCTGCTGTTGTAAGAAGCAAAAGAGAACAGGTCTCTCTGTACTGCTCAGCTGCGCCTGTAAACAGAATTAACGCAAAGCCTAGAAAATAAAACTCCAAAATAGATGCTTCTCAACAGCCAACTGTTAAAAAGAGGGAGTTTCATATCCAGACATTGTTACAGGAAATTAAGGTCTTAAAAAGCCAGCCCTGACAGTCATTTCCGTCTCTTTATGAAAGCATGGCACATTATCTCTGGCTGGTACACCCTGTTGATTTTTAACCACCTCTGTTCTGCCTCACCAGTTTCCTGCCTTGCTGGGCTCCAGCTGGAGCTACTCACACAGGGCAACCAGACTACAGGGAGCCTCCAAGGCACAACAGCCATCAGGATCACGAAGGCACAGAACCTGATTCTCACCTGTTTGAACTCAATCCTCCTTCCCACTACTATGAAGATGCCTAAGGAAGGTCATGCCCAAAGTCAGCTGAAACTGAATTGCTGCAAGGCAAGCTCTGCCGAGGGGAAATGTTTTTCAGCAGTCTTTTGGGCCAGAAAGGACCAGCAGACCACTGAGCCTCACCTTCTGGATGACAAAGGCTGCTGCAGAGAATACCTGAGGGGAAAAGACACCTCCTTCTGACCTGGCAGTGAAGTACCAGCAGGCCAGGGCAGGTCCAAGATCAGTCTCTCCACTGGGAAGAATGAGGGGTGCTCGCACCATGGCCAACAACATTCAGTTTCTTTCCTCACAACAAAATAAGCCAGCTCAGGTTGCCCTAGAAATCCATTTTATTAGGCTGCATTTCCCCAAGGCAACCAAGCCTCTAAATCCTTGAAAATTCCCTCCTCTTCTCCCTCCAACACTTCTGCCTCAGGAGAGGAGGCTTAACACTTGCTGGCCAGTTTCTTCTCTTTGCAATCTCTCTTTTCCCTGGTTCCTCAGGCTGGCTAGTTCTCCCAGGTTTAAGGCCCTGGGTTCATGGCACACCTTCAACCTTTTCTTCCCCTAAGGTAAAGCTTAAATCGCCAGAGAATAGGTAATAAGTGAGTAGATAAACCACCAAAGACTATGATGTACCTGGATTAGACTGCAGCTACCTCCAGCCACTTCCCCTTTACAACGTTCCCTGAAAGTTCAGTTCCCTCCCTTTTCTTGTTACATACCTGCCATACACAGAGGCGGTGAGATCTTGTAGCCCATACTCCCTGCACAAGCTACCTACATTACAAGCCAAGGTCTGAAGGAAGGGGGAGTATGTGGGGATGAGATGCAGCCTCCATGACCCACCAGTCTCGCCCCATTTAGAGGAGAAGCAAACGAGCACACAAAAGCCTAGAGAAAGTAGGCAGAACTTTGGACCCTGAGCCAGCTGATGAGCTGTCAGGTCCATTTGCAATGAGCGCTGTGCTCTCTCACAAAGAAAAAACACAGGAATGAGATATATTTAGTCACAGGGCATAGAAGAGACATCAGGTAGGAGCATGAGTGTGCTCCAAGGCTGAAGAACAAATCACAATTGTGAGGCTCAGCCGAGTCTCTGATGGAAGGATTGAGGCATAAATTTGGAGACAGAGCTGAAGAGTTTGCGAACTTCCCAGCTCCAGTTCTGTGTGAGGGAACTCCTGCAGTTCTGCAAGGAGGGCCAGATCTGCACACCTCCAATAGGCCTCACTGCCAAACAATAAAACACATGTACAAATCTTACCAGAACATTAATAACTAGAGACACCTAGGCCATACAGTTGATTTTGCATCTAATTGAACAACAGAGCTCTATGCCCTGACAGAGCACAGGAATCCAACAAAGATAAGTGGTGCCCTGGAGCTGCAACACCCTCTCCACAGCCCATTTGAGGAACAGTGCACTGCTACAGCACTACTTCTCTATTTTGCCAGACTTTTTTTCTCTTTTGTGATAGGAGAGCTAAGTATACTTTCCAATACTGTTAAAACTTTTTGAGAACCTCAGGAGACAAGCGCTACGCAAGAGCAGTGTCATTACTTACAGTGAATCTGCTGGTTGCATATGGTGAGAGGAGGCAAAATAGCTCATAGATGCAGCAACAGAGAGAAGAGCTGGAGCAAGGTAAGGACTGGGATAAATAGGTAGGGCAATGCCCGAACTAGCAACAATCAGCTGACTCTGGTCCCATTTAATTTGGGACTGCATCAATACCTGCTTAGCTCTGAAGCACAAAGTGCCCCATCAAGCAAGAGATTAGGTTACCTATTCTCATGTATGCCTTTGATGCTGTGATACCAGTCGCCTCCTTTTCATTCTGCATAGAAAACAGGGAAAATAATTCTTTATCCCAAAGAAGGTAGTATAGGGGATGGAAGGAACCGGTGTCCTTTGTCAGTAAATGAGCTAGTGCACAGAGAGCAAACTTATAATCTGAAATGAAACCCGGCACAAGGAGGTAGCATTACAGGTCACTGGGACTTGTGGCTAATTTGGGCTGGTTTTGAGAGGAGAGTGAGGGTATTCATCAGGTCTGGCATGCTTTGCTAGACTGGATGGAGTGCTGCACATGGGGCCATGCTGAGCCATGAGGGAGGGACCAGGACCATGCTGAAATCGGCTGAATTAAGTGCAAGAAATATGATAACCATGGGAGGGAGCTCTTCATTTATTGCTGTCTGGTGGGGGTTTCTGCAGCCTTTAGGGAGAGATAAAAGTAGTTTGCAAAGGAAAAGTAAAACAGCATTTAACAGTCACAGCCTGATCTCTGAAATTGCAAAGAATAAAATGAATGCTAACTTGAGGGGGGAGGGGGGAATTTTCCCATCCCCTCTTGCCTCCCACATTGCATCACTCACTGCAGTGAGCTCAGGTGAATAATATAGACTGATGCATTTGTCTAACATATGCTTTCATACTCATAATGATGGTGAAGCGGAAAAACCCAGACAATAATTAAACACCAAGAACTCTCTTTTAGAAAGTTCAGAGTGGAACTTTTTCAAGAGTGGGTGTTTGCTGCGGGCCCCTGTGAGCTGAGCTCTTTTTTCCTCGCCCCTCTCATTTAAGCTTTCATTTACACAGTGACTCTCCTGCTGTTATGGGCTCACCGAGCAAATGGCTAAGGAAATATAAAAGCCAATGGAAAGAAAAATACTTCTTTTCAGTCTGTAAGTTTAAGGGTGCAGCTGCATGAGCACCACGTTTCGTTTCATAGGGCAGATGAAGTGCTGTGATCGGTTTTAAGAAATTCTATAACACTTTGTGGAAGTGGATGTGGCCCAAAATTGTCAGATTATAGTAACCAGTGTGAAGCAAGGCAATGTACCTCACCAGTGGCGTGGTTAGAAAGTGTGACAGTTCTTCATCTGAGAGATGAAGCAGAAAAGTACCTATTCCAGAGGCTATTATAACTCCCTTTGAAGGAAGAAAAAAATATCCTCATTGAAAAAAAAAAAAAAAAACATGGATTTTTCTTGCAAACATTCTGGAATGATCTCTTCCTACCTTCTTCTCTATTATTTTTATTTTCCTGGAACCCATAAGGGTTAACACCGTAACAGCAAATAAAAATTTGTCAAGTTTGTTAAACTCTGTCTTAGGACCTCATGAAGGTTTGGTTATTGAAAAATGCTTACAAGTATAATTATTGTTTCAAACAGATGCATTTATTAGAAATCAGCTATGTGGGGGAAAAAACAGAAGAAATACATCCCAAGGATTCCCTTTTGGAAAGCTCAGAGAAGATGACATTTTCAAAAAAGGAATTTTGCATTATTCATCTGTCTTCCCTTAATTTTTGATTTTTTTTTTAATACACTGGCCAATTTCCACCAATGCTAAACAAAAGGTGGAAATCTGTATGAATTTTCCAAAACCTAGTGTGTGAACAGGAGAAAGACTCAACATGGTGGCTCCACTGTGGGGAAAATCCAGCAGAATAGGTGCTGGCACTAGCCAGCAGGTCTGTCCTTACACATGCACTAGACAGCCACAAGCATGTGGAGAACATGCATGGTTTTCTCCTGCAGGTCAAAACACATGCTGAGGAGTTAGAATAATTCTTGGGTGGAGGCAAGAGAAGTTAGCAGATAAAGCACTGAAAGCTGAATCTGGGCTTACTGGTTCTGCTTATTGCTCTGCTACCTAGAACCTGCTGCTTGATTTGCGATTCTCTTTTACATAGCCCCCACTCCAAACGTTCATTAAAATAGATATGACTGCAGAAGTATTTAATGGCAGTGAAGAAAAGTCCGTGTACTTGTAAATAATAGCATATGCATAACAGATGAGAGTGAGGCATACAAATATCACTGATGTGTGTTCTTATACCTGTAACTCCCCTTTTCCCTGAACAATCTTAGCTCGTTAACATATTCCCTGTGATGACCATCATGGAGCAAAGGAATCCAAACACAAACAGATTGGCCAAGGGGCTCCCTCCAGAGCATAAGATACAGTTGAGGAAACCGTCCCTATTGAAGAAACACAAGCATCTGAGCTCCTTCAGTTTTCTGAGGAAAACTCAGGTTTACCCAGAAGCAACATGTTGTTTCACATCATCTCCAGTGTCTACAAACACTGACTATCAATGGTTAACCAAGAAATATGTTTATTTTTCACACAGTAGGCTTGATTCTTCTCCTGAAGAGCAACAGTGTAAGACCTGGTTCCCACATCCTTGATCCTACAGATAGGGCACGCACACAAAGAAGTGCTACATGAAATCTGCAGTCTCTGTTTTACGTGACAGCTGAGGAAGAGAAAGCAGAAAAAGAAGTAACAAAAAACCCAAAACAAAACAAGGAAGAAAAAAGCAATAGGATGGACTGAGAATATTCCACAAATTGCCAAATGTATTTGGCTCCTGTTTCAGCATGCACAATATTCAGATACCTTCACAGAACTGAGCTGTCGTCACCTCTGTGATTCTCTGCAGCAATAGCACTGCATGGTATTTACTTAGCTTCCTGGAATGCATCTCACAAAGAGCCAAAACAGACAAGACTAAGATTATAAAGATGAGGATCAGAGTCTTCCTCTTGTAAACTCCTGGGTGACTTTAGAACTGCTCATTGGAAAAAAAAAAAACAACAAATCAACACTGAATTAAAGAAAGACCAAAGACCTCTGCTATACGCAGAATGCCACATTTATGTTGAATCAGCTTAAAACATCAGCAAAACAGGTGCATGCCTGCATACAGCTGACTGTAGAGTTCACTATAGACTGTAGAGAAGTATTTATATGTTTGGTTCAAGGTCCGTTTCAAACCAAATCATTCTCAGTCTAATTTTACGTATCTGAATGCTTCAAGCTGGATGACTGAAGGAAAGATTTTGATATAACTAATTTATTTAAGACCACATGGTACATCAAGGGAGGAGCATGTTATCAGGACCGGAGAAAAACTGGCAGGATTGTAGTGGAAACAGATGGTCTACAAGCAAAAACTCTATTATGATTAAGAGAAAGTATTGTTAATAGGGTTTCTAAAGGGAGTTCTGCCAAAACCAGCACAAAACAGAGTAGTTATTAAAAATGTTATTTAAGTGGTCAAATTAGATTAAAAGCCATTGTCTCTCAGCTGAGATGTGAGCACCAGGCATGCGTGTGTTTCTACTGCATTACAATATGAATGAAAAATACTGAACATAAAATGCTCTTTCCAGGTGAAGGACAGAAACTTCCTAAATCACACTAATTCTGTCATCATCTGAACATACTTCAATGCACTGATCTAACTAAAAAATCAAGCAGGTACTCAAGTGGGATACTGACTTCAGTGGGCCTTTATTATATACCTAATTTGTGCTGCTTAGCAGGCAGGAATTCAGATGTGAGCTTAAAAATAAATAGTTTCAGCTATGCTGAACTATGGAGCATGACCTAACAAGCCTGGTGGGAAGGACAAAAGCAATTTCAATAAGAAAGTGAAATTAAATGCCAGAAGTACCTATGAAATCATCACGAAATCTACGAGCAAAAGGGATGAAAAACAAAGGAAGAAGGAGGGAAGGAAAGTCATGTAAATATCACAGCTGTATGTCACTTGCCGGTAATTCTTAAACCAGTAATCCAACTGTTAAGAAACAATGCAAACCCAAAATGCATTAGGGTCAGATTTATCCCACCAAACTTCGCTCACTTCCTGTGATACATGCATATCTTGCTTCTGTAGATAATAGAGACAGACACGGATCTAATGAGGATGACATCTCCCACCCTAAAAACTGTTGCTTGAGATACCTATGCGTCTAAGCTGAGGTTCTTAGGTCACCTCTTAAAGTCACTGAATGCCCTGATTTAGTCTTCATAAGACCTGCTGACACATCTTCAGGTTCAAGGGACCGCTGAACATTCAGTAGACACTCATTTCTAAGAGTGCATAAGAATTTAGTTATTAGTGAAGATAGTGGCCTCTCTTTTTTGAAAGCTAACTACAGTATGAGAAGATGCAATACTTCAGACTCTTTACCCTGGTAGACTCTGATATTAGGCCCAACACTCTGTTCACTGCATATTTCCTTTCCTTCAGCAGGGTTGCTGACATGAAACAAGGCATATACAACAATTATTTTAGTAAAAATTGCTTGACCTTGTTAAAAACTAAGAAAACTATTGCATTCAGCAGTTGGCTAGGAGCTGTGCTAGAGCAGGCCCTGACTTTGCCTCCTGCTGTGCGTGAGAAGTCTTACGTGTCCCTTCACCTCTCTGTGCCCCAGCCACTGTATTGGTAAAATGGAGGCAGGCTGCTCTGTGTGAACAGGGACTGAAGGGCTTAGGAGAGCCTTTGAACTCCTCAAGCAGGAGCTTGCTGTTGCTGTCCTCTCCCAGGGTTGTGTGTCCCAGCCTCTACCCACGTTGTTTAGGAAGCCTAGAAGAATAACTCAAAGCCTGTGGTTTTCTGCATGTGAGCAGGCTCCAAAGGTTAAATACTGATACATCTACACATCCGTATCTACAATATCCACTGTCTGCACCTGCTTTCTCTCAGCAACCAGTGCAGGTGTTAAACATGAGATGTGGAGGGGAGGAGAAGGGGCAGCTCTTACAGTGCACACAACATCGTACCTGTAGCCAAGGGTTTGGGAATCATCATGGGAAAGTCAGTCACCTTTATCCACAGTTCAGACTTTACAAACTGTCAGAGAACTCCAAAATCATACAGTCCATTTCGTCTATGGATGTATCACAAGCTGCAAATGATCATTCTACTCCAGAATGCTTTGAAAGCAGCCTGTGATGAGTTAGCCATACAAGAGGCAGTCAAGCCCCAGGACAAGTATCGCTAGCATTCAACTTATACAGAGCTGAGAAGCACTAATAGGAAAAGTACTTTAGGCACTTACTAGCTGTCTTTTTACTATGACTTACCAGCAAGAAAACAGAAAGACCACGTGTCTGATCATCTTGCACTAAGCTTTTGCCACAGCAGTGCACACTGGTGTTAGAGTACATGCAAAATGAGCCTTATACAACATTAGAACACCAGAGATCACCACATATCCACAGACAGGGCTGTGGGACTCCAGCCCACAGAACTCTTCTCCAAAACACAGACTGCACTGGACATAAGCCAGCTACACAGAACAACAGCCCAGGAGGCCACAGCAAATGAGAACTACGAAGAGGGGAAAAACTTGCCACAGGGCAATTTTTCCATCCCACCTTAAGAATGGTGGAAAACTGAAAAAGCAACAGGCTTTTTAACACCTCAGGGATGAATCTACAACCTGCAGAAGCTTCCATGGGAAGGACTGACTTTTTCTCTCTGGCTCATGCTCCATACAGTTCGTGACCCTTCTCAAAGCTGTCGATAGTGAGTGTATACATACATGTACATACCATATCAGTGAGCAGAAGTGGAGGAGCATCTCCTCTCTTAATGCGGAGAAAACTTCTCTCTACCATCAATGACAAAGTTGCTATCTTGCACCTCAAAGCTCCCAAGTACCAAAACATTAGAATGTCTCATTCAAGGGGTGATTTCAGGCAGTGTTCAGTAAAACACCAGGCTGCTACACCGCTTGGACACAAACTTAACATTAGAATTCCCAGTAGAGCCGCCGAAGTCAGTATGGTTACTCCCCCATGTGCATGAGGGACTATGGTTAAAGCTTTGGCTTCCAGTTTGTTGCAACTTACATTAGTGTTCCAAGTGGGTTTAGTGGGCATTCAAGTAAAGCAGCACGTACCTTACACCTGCTTACTGTCTACTTTTGCCATTGCTTTTTCCTGAATTGCATGGTATACGTAAGGTGAAAGAATCAAACCAAAAGGAACAAAGAATATGCATGTATATACAAGTAAACCAAGCAGCGTGTTCTCCACCTGCAAGACCTACAGACTGTTCCTGAGGTTACAGACCAGCCGTTACAGCCTAGGAGTCAAGTATTTGAGCTCAGTTCTTAGCTCAACCTTAATTTGCCTGAGGAATCTTAGGGAATTGGCTTCCACATGCTGTGTTTTCCCATGTAAAGCAATTTACATTGATGTTATCAAGAATTTGGAAAACCGGAAGTAACCAGCTGAGGCGAGGCCTGGAGGTAAGAGCAGGGGAAACTTCAGACTCGCGTGAATGGACGCTTGCTCCAGTCTTTGCTGACAGCTATCCTACACCACTGCCTTACAGTCTCAGGCATCAGGCAGTCTGGTGCTTACCTGTTCTCACTGGGCCCGGCTGGGTCTCCGTGGGCCTAGCAAAGCATGGCTTTTTCTGCCAGGCACAGAAGCGCTCCAGAGTGTAAAGCGTAAGAGGAGCTGGACGATGATGCCAGCTTAGGTGCTGCTTTGTGTGTGGCCTGGAGGTCCACAGCTTGCTTGAAAAATGTTTGCAGGTGCAGAACCACTGGCATGTATCAATCCTGTCCAGTAACTCAGGCCACCGTACCACAACGTAGAAAGGACACCTAAATCTGGGTAACAGGACTAGCACAGACTGCAAAACAGGATGCTTTTGATAGAGGTACAACTGGAACAAGTTGACAGGTGTGTTATCAACAGCATGTTTACATGGAAGTGCAAGGAACCTTTTTATTCTTTCCTATAAATTGTGCCTCTCTGATTACCTGGTTACTTTCTTGGGCTCCGTTCTTTATACTAGAAACACCACATCACAAAAACAAATAAACAAACAAACAAAAACCATTATAAACTCTTAATCCTCTTTGAAACCATTGTATTTTAGTTATGCCTGACTGGCAGGAGGGCTAGTGGATCTAGTGCTGTATGTAAAAGTGTGTAAACTCTTCTTTCTCCCAGCAAATAGGGATACCACCTTTGTCCATATCAAATCACAGAGAAAACAGAAGAGTTTTGACAAGCTCCACCGTGCGTAGGAAATAGTAGGGATGCCCCTCCAAAGCTATGCGTTGAAGTGACCAACTACCTACAGCCACTATGGAAAAAGCCAAGGCGTTCCTGTTTCCTTCATCACTTAGCTCACAGTTCCCCTTTTGTGTGGTCCATCGGTCAAAGAGGTAACTCTGAATGTTACTCTGTGCCTCTGTGGTGTGGCTTAGCTACAGCTCTGTAAGTTGAGGTGTGAAAGGACAGGAACATTTATTAAAGGTTTCCACTACAGAACAAGAGCTCTCACTTTTTGCAGCTTGAAATAAACCCTACTCGCAACACAGAAGCAAGTGCAACCACAGCAGGGTTTGAGCAGGAAAAGCCTTCACAGGGGGGCTAGTGAAGGACGGGTGGGGGAAAGGAGGTGGTTCTCTGTCACCAGAAAAAGTACCGCCACTCAATTTTTTCCACTTATAGTCAGCCCCCCCATGACGCCCCAAAAGTGAACACAAGAACTGACCAGTGAACGGCAATATATAAACTCTGTGAAAGAGAGCTGACAATAGCCACTTTCTTCTCTGCCTTGACAAAGAAGCCATCAGCAATGAAACTCCTCACTGCAGCTATCCTCATCATCTTCTGCCTTGGTGTCTTCACTGCACACCCGGTGAAAGGTAAGTTTACAATCCAAGAGGAAGACAGTAATTGCTCCACATTGCACCAATGGTGTGATGAGCAGGATTCATTCTCAGCCAGAGCTGATTCATAAGATAAAACTCACAAGAAATCCAGATCAGAAATGCAAGAAAGGCAACTTTATGGGAGATTTCTTCTGATGTCCTGTCAATTAGTGGTTGGCTTCTGCCTTAATGCAAGGAGACTTTCTGTGCCTTACAACACTTAAAGGGTTTCTGTGCATTATTCCCTATCTTAAAATCATGAAACCATGAACACCCAATGTCTTTTAACTTCACTGATGCCATACAGCAATAAGTTCTATAGGTTAATAACATTTTATGAAAAAATATTTCTTGAATAACATGTACTCTTTTTTCTTTCACTAGATATACTATTTTTAGATTTATTTTTATTATATTTTTTTATTTGTCTTTCTGTAACTATATAGCCTTAATCTCTCTAATGTCCCTGTTTTAAAAAGTTCTTCCAGTTTTGTACCACATATTGCCTATTTGCTTGTATCTAGACAAATCTTTTGGTATGGACAGGCAAACTATGAACAAAAACTGCAAAGGAGAACAGTGGATTTATACAACATCTTCTCTCTCTTCCTGATTTCATACAACTTAACATCTTGTTTGAGACCATTTATGAGAACTGAGATGAGCTGTGTTTATTAGCCATGCTTTAAATAAGTTTGTCTACGGTGATCTTTAGGTCTGTGACTTTTGGATTACGCTACCATGCAAAAACATGAACATACACACATAAGCACATGTCTTCTTATACACAATCAGATTCACGCAAGCAAGCACATAAAAATCACAGAAAACACTCATATGCAAGCCATATGCTAACCCACAAAAATATGCAAAGAGAAACACACAGAAAAGGCATCTTCACAAAACCACACCAAAACCAAACTGAAACCTGCTAAGCATTCACAAGATTATGCAGTTACACACTGAGTATGTTGACCTAGTGCCCCCAGAGCTAGATCATACTACATTCTTGTACGTTGATGAATGCTACTGCTGTTCATCTCAGCAACATGTGGCTTTGTATCACAGGCTGCCAGTTGTTAATGTCATTTTCCAGGTTGTATAATTTGCCATAAATGTCACCAACTCTGAAAAAGCACACTGAGGTGGTGTGCAATGGATAGAAAAAGGATTAGAAAGAAGAATGAGAACCAGAAAAAAAAAAAAAAACCACCAGTAAAAAAGGGTAGTTAGAGGTACAGAGCAGTTTGGTTTTGTTCCCGGGCTTACAGGAGCTCTTCTGGTATTCCCGGCATGCATTCCCTGGAGATAGTTTAGTAGCAGAGAGAGTATTTCCACAACTAGTAAGGATTACTTGACTATCTTTGAGCTTTTTAATGCCACATTTTGAAAACCAACCTGAGTGACACAGTAAGATACATATTTGTAATGAATCATCAAAAAATACATCGCGTTACTCATGAATAAAGATCAGAAGAGATATTCCTTCAGGCAAACAAAATCTCAAGAACTAGCTACTCTGCCAGGACTCATGCACTGGCTACGCTACAGCTTCTCCAAAAGCTGATGTGTGTTTGTCTCAGCTATTCCAAATATTTCAAACAAAGAAAACGTCACAGATAATGAGATTATGTGGAGCGCGTTTTATATTTAGCAAGTTGTACCTGAACAGCTTTTGGACCTGTCTCAAGCCAATTTCTCTATAAATTCTTAAAAAAAAAACCTCAGAATACAGCAGTGTTATGTTTGTCCACTTCATGCCTTCTCAAACCTGTCTTTGATGGGTGGGAGAAAACCAGAAACTAGCAAGTGGAGGCTTTCAGTAATGTATATATATAGTCTATCTCGCTTAAATGAGATCCCATTTTAGTTATCATTGTGTACGGTAACAGCTGCCCAGAGAATTTTACACTGATATTGCGATCCTCTTTATTAATCACCAGTGCATTTCCCTGAAATGTATGAAAATGTTGGAGGAAAGAGACGATTAAGTAGCACTCCATTGCCTGTGAAACCAGACTTACAGCAAGAGTATGAAAGTATTTAGTCTTCTGGCAGATATACTGCCCTTTCTTTCAGCCATTTTTTTTAATGGTAGCTTTGGATGTCCAGTGTGAGACAAGTAGCCTTGCTTTCTTTTCATTCAGTTTGAAAGTCAGGGGAATTACTGATCCACATTCAGATGGCATTTGGAAAACCACCCAGTAAAAGTGCCGTACGGACACTTATTTGCAGATGATACAGACCTAATTATGAATGATACCTTTTCTGCTATGGAGCAATGACTCCCTAGGGGCAGAATGATTATATAAGTGTTCAGGAGAATGGGTGAAGATTAGTATCTTAACTGAAATAGCAATAAGACTTTAGAGATGGTAGGATGCACCACAAAAAAATACCTTAAACCCTGTTTTATAACTGGTATTGTGGCTGTACATCATGAGACACTCATGTTCTAACCACAACTGGAAATCTGCTAGAATTCATAATTTATTAAGTAATTATGGCTAAATATGAATATAGTATTGACTGCCTTTTTTCATTTATCTATTTTTCCCCTTCTAGGAAGCGCTGGAAGTCAGCGCATGCGCAAATTCAGTTGTGTAAATCTGTCTACACAGCAACTGAACATCCGAAATCTTGTCAGCTATGAAAGGCAACAAGCTCCAGTAAATGCCATCATGTAAGTATCCAGAGCACAGTTCACCTTCAGACTCATCTATGCAAACATGCTACCATCAAAAAGGGGAAGGGCATCAGAAGACACATCATGGTGTCATGACACCAACTCACTAAATCTAGCTAGTTCAGGTCACCCTTCCAGTTTCCCCATGAAGCAGTCACCTGGCAGCTGAGGGAGGGAGGGGAGAGGGGTGGGCCTCAGAGGGCTGGGAGATGTTCACAAACGCTGGCAGAAATTTCACTGAACAGCCAGATATTTGTGCCCAGAAAGCGGGGAAAAAATCTCAGCAAGGGGTCAGGGTGGAGCAGTCAGAAGCCCAGTGCACTGAATTGAGCCAAGGGGAAAAATCATGTGGAAGAGTCCAGGGCAACTCTTGACTCCTGCTAGGAGCTGTGTTTGGTCTTTTGATCTCATGAACATGCATTTTTATATAAAATCTTAGAATATCAGGTATGGTCCCTTTTTTAAACATCAGTATATATGCACATGACCATGTATGTTATATACATGCCTATGCTATAAATAGGGAACTAATGTTGCTAAGTACTGTTATTCCAAGTAACAAATACAAACTCTGGCGTGTGATATGGTTTTACCACATGGTTCCTCGTGTTCTGCATAAAAACCAAGAACAGTAAACCTGGGTTTGGAGACTGGAATTTAATTGTCACCTGGTTTGCTTTCTTTCTTCCTACAGGTTTATCAACACAAAAGGTATCAGGATCTGTGTGAGCCCTGATCAGAAATGGGTGCAGTCTGCTATAAGGAAAATAGACCAAAAACGTACCACCAAAGGCAAATAATCCTGTCCAAGACAAGCATCTAAGGCCAACTAAATGGAATCATCATCAGTGCTGCACGTAACAGGGAAGAAAACCTTAGTAACTGCTTTTAATTCCTATTTATTAATTGGCAATAAACCCTCTGAACAAACAGAAACTCATCAGAATCTGTTCATCACTAGTTGAACGGCTGCTGACTTCTTCATTTTATAGCTGTTACACTGTTTATTTTCTGAAATGCTTGCTAATATTTATTTACAACCGAATGTAGATATCTTCTCATCCTTGCTGTCCTGACGAGTATGGTATTTAAGGGTGAATGACAGACAGTTTCACATACTGTAGGGAAGAAGATGACCTCCCACAGAGCTGGATGAGTGCAGACCTCCCTCCTGATAGAGGTCAAAACGTTCTCCATTGAGTGCTGGGTTTGAGAAGTTGCTATATAATAGTTACTCATACCTATATAATCTATAAGTAAATTAATCGCATGCTTCAGGCCATCACCTGATCAGTGCAATATTCAGAAGAGGATCCTTGGGCTTTCTATTATTATATGCAGTATTGCTCTTTTAGCTCAGTCCATGATGATGTATGGATACCCTCACCAAGGGATGACCTGGCGTAATTCAGGGTAACTATGAATGAAACCCTATTCAGCGTTAAACTGGGGAAGACTTATTCTACCCACTGACCTCTATGAAGTTACTTCGGTTTCACCCTCATGTGAGACAAATGTGAAACAATTGTTTTACTTATTCCTTTGCTTTTCTCTGAATAAGCAAGAACAAACAATGTCTGGAATCTGTATTTCACAAACTCATAGGAACTCCCTGCCCTAGAGAACTATGTATACATAAATGTCTTATATTTTTAAAATTGCTAAATTCTACTAACAGAACACTTTGTATTTTAATAAAGTTACTATAAACCTGGAATCAAATGGTACGTTTGTCTGCTTGTATGTAATGCAGATGGAGACTGTTGAAATGGGTACCAAGATGACAGCACAAATCTGAGAACTGTACTGCAGACAGTAAATTATCCATGACCCAGCAATGCGCCCTTGTTGCCAAAAAGGCCAATGGAATCCTGGGCTGCATAGGGAAGAGTGTGGCCAGTAGGTAGAGGGAGGTCATTCTCCCCCCTCTACTCTGCACTGGTGAGGCCACAACTGGAATACTGTGTCCAGTTTTGGGCTCCCCAGTTCAAGAGGGATAGGGAACTGCTGGAGCGAGTCCAGCGAAGGGCAACTAAGACGATTAAAGGCTTGGAGCATCTGCCTTATGAGGAAAGGCTGAGAGAGCTGGGACTCTTTAGCCTGGAGAAGAGAAGGCTGAGGGGAGACCTTATTATGGCATACAAGTATCTAAAGGGTGGGTTGAAGGAAGATGGAGCCAGGCTCTTTTCAATGGTTCCCAGTGACAGGACGAAGGGTAATGGGCACAAGTTAGTACCCAGGAAGTTCCGTTCAAATACATGGAAAAACTTCTTTACGGTGAGGGTGACAGAGCACTGGCACAGGCTGCCCAGGTTGGTTGTGGAGTCCCCTTCTCTGGAGATTTTCAAGACCCGCCTGGATGCAGTCCTGAGTAATGTGCTCTGGGCAATCCTGCTTTGGCAGGGGAGTTGGACTAGATGATCTCTAGAGGTCCCTTCCAACTCTGAAAACTCCGTGATTCCGTGAACTTTTGGGCAAGTCAGCTAGAGCTGACACCACTGCCAACTCATGACTCAGACTGTTCAAAAGCAATCTGATTCTGAGCTTTCTATACCATATTTCAACTGTAAAGTCCATATTTCAGACAATACCTTTTCAAAAGATTGGGTACTTAAAAGTCACACTTCATACAACTCTAGGATGATCCCAACATTATCAGAAGCAGACATGGAATTGCTCTGGGCAGAGAGAGAAAACTGGCATTTGAGGAGCTTGAGGGGTGAAGGAGAGGTATAGGCAGAGGTGCTCCAGGAATAAACTTACTCTCATACTACACCATGTACCTAGATGGCACTGCTGCTAAAGGATGGGCTTTCCATCACAAATAATCTCTTAGTGATACACATGATCCTACAGCACTTCCAGACTACACTATAGAAATAAGATCACGTTACTCTAAAAGCCGTTCTCCACAGTTCCCAGCTCTGGTCAAGTCCGCAGACAGAATTTGTGTCTCACGTTTTGTCACAGCTCAGTCCTGTGTAGGGAAATGCATTTAGTTTTCACTATCCAGGACAGGTTTTGAAGCAGTGCTACTGCTCAGTCAGGGAAGAGAAGGGTGACTATATGTATCACACTACAGAACAGAGCCAAGGCAGGCTACTAAGCCTCCATCATACGGAGTGATGCTTCCTGACTGAAGTTCTTGTTATCAGCAGCACGAGAAATAAATAGTTGTTGCTACAAACTTGGTAAGAAGAGCTTTACAGGTAGAAAGAAATATTGAGATAAGATGTTTCTGGAGTATGGCAATATGTAAATTGGTGATCATTAATTTTGAATCACCAATCTCAAGGCCCCAGTCCCTCGTATTATAGACAACAGAAACCCTTCTGTTCCCTTCAGCATCATCGGACTACCAGCAGCCTACAAAACCAGGTCACCTATAAAAGCATTTTTACAGTAAGCTCTCTGAGATTAATATCATCAGCTTCCACTAATCAAATTCATTCAGGACCAGAACTAACTAACATACTTTTGGCAGGCAGAATTTTAATGCCTTTGCTCATATTCAGTAGTATCTTATCCTGGAATTAATCTTGCTGAAGTGAATATAATTTTTTTTTTAATTAGGACTATCACAACCTGAGGATATATTCATTAACCATCATATAGAAATTAATATTTTATATCTGCTAATCCTCATCACAGTTCATAGCATGATTAATAATCATTTTTGAGAGTGAATCATCTTACTTAATTATTACATCTTGTTTGTTATACCTTGCAAGATCTATAATGATCCTTGTGCACTTCTTGGGAGTTAATTACTATGGGTGATCAGTGCTCTCAGCATGTCTTCCTATTCAGCCATTAAACCCCAAGGATTTCCCTGTCTTTTCCTGACCATTTCTCACCCCAGTCCTTGCTGTGGTCCCAGTTGCGTGCTATTTTTGTCATCTCTAGCTGTGTATAATCTGGAACCTTATCTGTGATGGCGCTGCTCCTCCCTAGCACTTTTCCCTGAAGCTCTTAGAATGCTTTAGAAAGAATGGAAAATATGATTAAACCTCCATTTCACACACACACACAAAAGGAAAGTGTAAAATGAAGAACCAGAGTGAGGCTGTTGTGTTGGAGGCAAGTAAGAACCATAGTGTCGGTTTCTCCAACATCTTTAGGAAACATCTCACTTAGAAAAACAGGAAGTTAGGCTCCAAGGTATGTTTGAAGATCTGGGGCTGTGGTTGCACGGATGTCCTCCCTGGCTGCCCACCGTTTCTTCTCCAAGTGAGGTAGAGAGCAGAGGGCTCCCAGTGACTGCTTCCTTTCCTGCTCATCCTCTGCTAGATTGCAGCCTGTAATATGAAGACTGCTTCTGTAACATCTGTGCACCACTTCACCAGAAAGGACCTTCCAAATACACATGGCAGACCAGGGAGCAGCAATTTTTGAAACAAGTCAAACATTTCTTTTCTGTCACACACCACTCGCAGTTTCCAAAGGGACTGAAGAGATGTGCTGTGGTCAGATCTTTAGCACAAGGGAAAGACATCAGAGAGCACAGTGGACAAACCCTCAACCTGTGTAAGTATTCATAACTTCACTAACTTCAACAGAGGCAGACAGGACAACTACCTACCCCTTTGGGCATACTGGCTTTTTGCACAAAAAAGTATACTTCCTGGGCAATGACTTTACAGAGCTGCAGCTGTATTCTTTTCACTTCTTACTTATAATTAAGGAACTAGAAAGTTAAGGGTTTACAATGACAATCACCTTTCCCAGAAACTGTAACTACAACATTCAATCCCTAACCCCCAGTGATGAGCCGGGATATTCCTTGATTGGTTTTTTACATGCCTTCTGACTACCATTTGTGCTTTGCTTTACACTGGAGGTTTTCATCAGCTGATCACCTATTTTAACAGACTGCTCAAGACTCCACATGGAAAGAAGAAAAGGGAGAAGGAACTGGGTACCTGTGTACAAATATTAATGCATCAGTGCTGCTGTTTTGCCAAATATTGGTACATGATTTGACAAGTAAGGCATGTTAATTCAGCAAATACAAATACTTCCTTCTCTCACCCCATGCACCACATGGATTTTGGAAAGCTAAACCTTATATTTTAAATTGAAAATTAATTGATTACTTGACCCAAATTATTGGGGTTTGCTATAGAAGATGCCAATTCAAATTTTATGGCAAGCCAGTACAGGAGAAGGGGAAGGGGAAGGTAGAAGGGTAGCAAATAGGAAAGGAGTGACGGGGATGCTTCAGGAGAAAGTGGTATGAGGTAGCTGCCATTTAGTCTTTAATAATTCACAGTCTTTTAGCAGCAGCTCATTTGCTCCCTCTGCTCTGTGGCATCTGCCCTAGGGTAAGTTTCTCATCACTGTGGGGAAACAGAAGCTTAAAAGATGTGCCATAAACCTGGAATCCCCAAGCTATACTCTTCTGGTAGCAAATTTTTAGGAATCAACATATTGAAAACGTCTGAAATTACTACACTGCAAGTGGTTGTCAGCATAATTTAGAACACAAATTTTAGCTGGGCATTTGATTCGGACAGCATGATAAAACTGTACATAGCACGCTCTATGATCAGCACCAGCACTGCTGCATGTCCCAGTGAGCCCATCCGCTCTTCCTGCCCTTCCTGCAGCTATACCGGAGCTGTTCTGAGGGCACCCTTCTGACTCCCCTTACTGCCTACCACAATGCCTGTGCACTTAACTAACACTGAGAGCTATTTCTGTCTGCCATTTCCTACCCCATGCTATCCACCCACAACTTGTATTTTGGATAGGAGATCTGAGAAGAAGGGAACAGACCTGCCAGGACCACTCCTACCGAGGCTGCCCAGAAAATTTAAAAAATATTCTACTGTCATGTCATGGTTTACCCTCCCGCCATTTCACCTGACAGTTAAAGGCAGCAGAGAGGGGAAACTGCAACAAAGAGCAAATGATAAAGGAGAGAAGAAAACTTATTTCACCTGATCCTTCTCACCTTCTAGCCTAGGAAACATTAAAAATAAACCAGCAGGTTCAGACTGACAAAAACTAGTATTTCCGTATTTGTACAATCTGCCTGTGTGTTTCTACGTGCCCAATAGGAAAGGAAGTACTGCAAAAAACCCTCTTCTGCTAATAATTTCACCTTCATTAGAAATGGGATACATCAGCCCATCTAGAAAATGACCGGAGCAAACCATGGACACACTTTCCAGCACCTGTTCTCCAGGGATTTTGAGAAGCCTGTTGTATGAAACTGTAAATAACTATCTCAAACCCAAGGATGGGATTGCAATTTAAATGAGCCTTCTAACTTTGTGAGGCTCATTTGAGACATCTCCAGAGCATGTGCCGGTTCAAGACCTGCTTATGGCCCCTTTAAAGAGACAACAGAAAATGGGGTTGCACAAAAGGCCCTTTCCTGGAGAAGTTTTGTTTTTCCTTCCTGTCTGGCTGTGGCTTAGAATAAAAGAGTCTAGACCAAATTATTACATGTTAGTTATGCAAAGAAAGAGGCTGGTCCTGTCACAAGGAATAAGAAAAGGACTCCAAAAATATAAGTTCATGTCCTCCTCTACTAATGACTTAACTGTTCATTTTTGTGCAGTGGTTGTCACTTGAGTTGGGCTGATTATGATGTATCATAGTGAACATTTCTTGCATTAAGCCCTTAAAAACTGGAGAAAAAAAATCACAAATGCAAAAGCTATTTAGAAATCGTAACACCTCAAACAAATCTGATAACTTTTTTGTTCCCTCTGGGTTTCTGAGCCTTTTAGTTCCACACTGAGGTTACGGTTTCCTCAAGAAGCATTAGGTGAAGAAGTGTTTGTTGTAAGAGTAAGCACTAGGACTTCTGGTCTCCCTGCAAGACTGGCACTAGACAGAGTGACAGTAAGGGTGCATATATCTGTATGGATTCATGTGTTTGTGCGTGCACATGAATACATGTGCAACATGAGGCTTCTGTATGCTTCTCAGTGGGGAAAATACCTGCTTGTTTCCTACCATCTGCTGCCTAATATCCACCATGGTGCCAGTTCCAACATGCCCACTGCTCTAAGACCATTAGAGAGTTACCCTGATATTCCCCAGTGGGACAATACTGACTTACAAAAAAACTCAAGTGATAATTGCCTAGTGCCCCTCTGTGCAGCATGAGAAGAAAATGACTCTGTTAGGGCTCCAACCTACCTCCAGGGTCATCCTAACCCTGCCTATAAACAAACCCTGAACAGCAATTGCCATGCCGAGTTGCCAGTTCACCTGGTACTATCCCTTGGGTGCTTTTCCTGAGGTGCTGGCCAGTTCAGGTTTGATTTATTAAGGCCTTCATGAGCATCTCTCATGAGGGAGAACTTGCCTACTCAAAAGGACCTGCTGTAATGATACCAATCAAGTTAAGCAACTAAATTGGCAAAATATTGCAGATCTCAATTTCTAGATTTTTATTATGCAGGGAAAAAAGTGGATTGGTAATCACTTACTGGATAAAGTTAGTAATATGATTGTAAAAAAAAACTTACCTGAAAGCATATGTTTTATGGGCTCAGATTTAACTTTTTAAATGAAAAATCATCCAATTGGAGAAAAAAGCTGGGGTGAACTTCATATTTTAAACTCAAACTGGTTGATTCCTTCCTATTGTGACTGCTGGGGGTGAATGAAAGTTCCAAGAATGTCTAACTTCAGTCTTTAAAACTACAACCATAAGAAACAGTTATCACTCCAAGAAAATCTTGGAAGAAGTTTAGAGGGTACAGCTAAAGATTTTAGTAGAACTATAGCTGGGTGTTTTTTTCCATCTCCAAAATCATTTAAGAGACCTCAGCACTTCAGCTGATGGTCTGGAATTACATGAACATATTTGCAAACTCTCTAAAACATATTTTTTGCTTTGAAGCCCCACAGACCTCCCTGCGGCTGCCTAACCGAACCCCTATGCATGATTCACAAGGTGACTTGTGGCAATGGTTTGCTGCAGGTGAAAGCATGTCTTCTGTGCTTTTCCTCAGCCAGCCCAAGCACTTTGTGGTATCAGCCTGGGCTCCCTGGAGGTCAGTAGAAAGCATTAAACTTTCAACAAGTTTCCCCCCCCAAGAAGGGACATGCAGTACCCCTTCCAGAGCTTCTTCTAAATATACCATTGAGAGTAACTGCTGACTTACACAGCCACTGTGACTGGGGCATCTCATTGCCATTTCCACTAACAAAACTAGCTTTCCTTTGACGCATGTTCTCTTTGTCAGTGGTCTGTTGATCAGAGTGTCATTCTGTGCTTCTGTGGGGCTCTTTACGTACAATGTTCAAAACATAGACAAGCATAGTGCAGCAGAAAATATCTAAATTAAACCACGCTAAAATAAAACTTAATTCAGAGAACTTCAGCCACAACAGGGTTTTAGCAGGAAAGGCCTTAACAGGAGGGCTACTAAGAGATAATGGACAGGAAAGAGGTGATTCTCTTTCACCAGAATTAAAATTTTCTACTGGTGTACACCTTTCCCACTAGTCCACTACCTTTGTTGACAAAACCAGGACCTGACAACTGAGCTACAGTACATAAACTCCGTTAACTCACGTTAATCACTTTCTTCTCTGCCTTGACACAGAAGCCAGCAGCAATGAAACTCCACACCACAGCTATTCTGGTCATCTTTCGGCTTGTGCACATCTTCACTGTGCACAAAGTGAGATGCAAATTTTCAAGCCAACTGGAAGACAGGAATTCTCAACCACGTTGTACCTGCAGTCTGATGAGTTTAGGATTCATTCTCAGCCAGTTGATTCCTGCAATCAAACCAGCAAGAAATCCTGTTGAAGGCAGTTACAGCATAACGTGCCTACATGGGAGATTCATCTTAGTGGTGGGCTTCCATCTTAATGCCAGGAGATGCTAAGAGTTTCTGTGCCTTAGAAATCTCTTATCTGCTCTCCTGTAACTATGAAATCTTGAAGCCATATATATAGGTAATATCTCACTGATGCCTTATGGCAATGAGCTGCATGGGTTAGTAACATTTAAGGAGATTCCTGAGTCGATTTCAGATACAGTCTTTCCCTTTTTGCTATATACACTTGTATTTCATCTCTTATGTGCCCTTCTCTACTCTATATAGACCTAATCTTCTAGTATCCTCATCCATCAGTCTGTCAGCTCTCTGACAATGTACCTTACGATTTTGTTGGGTTCTTGCTTTGCTGACAAATATGTTACAGATTTGAGGATAGAGGAAACAAAACCAGCATTCAAGATGAAGGGGTAAAAGGGATTTACATAATTAGGTCTTATTCCTGACTTTATACAGTTAAGACCTTAAGACCACTGTTGCCCATTATTTACAGCGGTGATGTGATGTAGCCTCGAATCCACAGACTATGCCTGCTGTTGAAGCTCTCAAGTGATGTGCATAATCATAAATGGAAGAAAAAATTTTGCATAGACTTAAGAGTGCAAAAATCACACGCATAAACCAATCGCTTGTAGCCTCATGCAAACCCATCAAAATGCAAAGATTAAAGCACAAAAAATACTCATTCACAATACAAGGGAAAGCCAAAACCAAGGACACCTCTAACTTTTTCATGAAGTGACCCATGCACGCCCTGAGGTTACTGCCACTGTTTTTGCTGCTCCTTATTCTCAGTGGTTTCACGAGTAGTTCTATATCTGATCTTCCTTGTTCGCAGCATTGTTAGTAGCTTTTCAGAGCCCAGTACTTTTGTTTTCTGGGGGGGGATATTTTGTTATAAAACATTCCCATGTGGGGAGAGAGACATGCAGCAGAAAGTCTGTGGAAAAATACCCTGGGATTTTTTTTGTTAAGTACAAGGGATATGCAGAGATGTCAAGGCTTAGAAGGAGCGTGGGAGGCAGAGAGAGGGAGAAAAGGCAAAAAAGGATCAGAAAAGTGAATGACAGGGGGTAAAAAAGGTGATAAATGGAATTATAAATGTGGAGCTTCATGCTCATAGCATTTCCGGGTTTTTCTTAGAAGGCTGATTCCTGCAGCATGAGTTGGGAACACACTCATAGATACTATGAGGTTCTTGGTAAGAGCTGCCCAGACTCTTAGGCTGTCACCTCCATCACAGTAAATCCTCAGCACGTTCCCTCTGCAGAACACACTTGTACAGGGAAGAGAGGAATAATGACTGGGAACACCATCACTTCACTAGCAGTCACTACAAACCTGTTGGCCTTTTGACACTTACACTTCATTTTTTTCAAAACTGCATCTCAGGGGGAGGAGGGGATAGCTTCTATTTTTGGATGCCTACTTTAAGACAAATTGACCTTCATTTTTGGAGCTGCTATGCATACAGAATGTACAGGTGCTCTACAGCTCTGGAAGTTGGCACCCAAAATAAACCCACTGCAGTTTATACACTTGGAGAAAAATGAAGCACAGTTTTCATCCTATGTAATCATAGATCTACCCTTGGAGAACTTGAGATGCTCCCACTGGTGGTACTCAGTGCTGCTCCACAAACACACCTATTTTCTAAGCATAGATGATGCTTTTTGCGGAGTACCTTTATCCTTTAGCTTAGTAACTCTTTCACCAGCTGTTTGCCAGCTATTGGCTGTATATCAGACTCTCCAGAGAAGTTCACAGTTGCAGGCAGCAACACAGCAACTGTTCGTACATTGCACATGAGTATATCTATATATAGTATGAGTATATATATAAAAATTATACTCACGTGCAATGTACGAACAGTTGGTATTGCTGTCTGGTTTTATATGGAATATGTGATGAGAACTGAATTTAAAAGGTCTCATTGTAACATTTACAGCAAATCTTGGGTTAGAAACCAGAAGTGTAATGGCTGCGTGGCTTTTCTTTTCTTCTGCAGGCTCCTTACTACAGCACACCACAAGATCTATGTGAGGACTGACCTCCAGTGGGTGCAAGATGCCATGGAAATACCAGCTGAAAGACAGGTCAAAAAAAGACCTTCCAGCAGAGCCGTAAGTGCCAGTCCTAACACACACAAAAGGCAAGACAAGTTCCCAAACCCTGAAGCAAAGTCAATCCAAAAACTACCTCCAAGAGCACACCAAGGAATGCATTTTTTCCAAAGACTATGCCCACTCCTGATTCTCATCCCAAGACCACATCATCTTCCAATTGCATTCATAAAGCTCCATTCACTCCCAAGCCCACTCTCTCCCAGCCCCAGATGGGACTCCCAAACGCACCCTCAGAGCCACAGGTGCTGCTAACCCCACTCATCAGCAACAGTGAAAACCTATAACAGGTGACTAAACATGGCATCAAATACAGCAAGAAACAGCAAACTAATCACCTGCACCTTGAAATACTTGAAACTGCTACTCAGTAAGCAGCAAGAAAGTCACTGAACAAACACAGGCTCCATTCAACCCTACATCTCTGCTTGTATTTTCTGGGAATTAACTGCTATATGAGGTTAATAGCCATCCAGCTGTAACTACATCATGTGATAGGGGAATGTATATATCATACTGGCCGTGAAGGGATTTGAGCTCTCTGAGCCTTCAGAGCCCTTCAAGTAAATCCATACTCACTGAAAAAGCCAAAACAGCTCCTAGAAGCCACAGCATTATATTATTTCACTCCAGTAAAGAATTCTGCTCGTGCAGCTGAAGATGACAATTGGTGGTTTAGACTTCGCTGAAATTAAAAAGAGAAGCCTCAAGTAGACCAAAACATTTTGCAAATTCATGTTCACCTTGGCAAACTATTGGGTTGAGAACACAAACAGCAAATCCCACAAAAATCCTGAAAGGTTTAACTGTTTCAACTGTCTAAATTTGTATTTCATATTTAAATTTAAATTATAAAACTATATTTACATTTAATTTTTTAAATTATATTTTTTATAATGTAATATGTTTTTCTATAATGTTTAATTTTAAAATATCTTTCAAAGCTTGAAAATAAAATAAATTGCAAAGATGAATTTCCTGGAAAATTAATTGAGCTTGTTTTTATAAAGTTTGCATTTTGGCCTAGTTTGAGAGCAAATGGGAAATAAGTACTCCTGCAAACCCTCCCAAATCCTGGCATTGACGCTAACATAGTGTCAGATGAGGTACTAAACATATTAGTTCTTACAACTAAGGAAAGAGATGTGAGAATTCTGAAATCTGGCTGAGTAACCTAGTAAGTTCCAGTAATTCACTACACTTATCTGTTATTAAATGAGTCCAACTTGGCCCATACCAAGTAATTACAGAGAGCATGTTAGAGGGCTAGTACAGAGCCGGGGATGATCAGCTATATAAGGGTGGAAGAAATAATGTTCTGATTCATTTTTAAAGCCACTTGACATTTACACATATGACAAAGTGGCGGGCTGGCGAAAGGGGTCTAATGGAGGGGAAAATACATTAAATAGGGAAGCCACAATGAACAAAGCAATTGTTGCATGAGGGTGGTTGGGGGAAGGTCCAGCAACCTCATTTTTACTCAGACAACAACTGTGGAAATTATCTTGCAAGGACCGCCTTGCTTCAGTGTTCAGTGCAGCGTCCTGATCCCTACCAGGCACTGCCCTCAATAAAAAACACAGACTTCGTCTTCATAGAAGAGCAGGGAGAGGAGACAGAGGACACAATTTAGCTGCATATTTGAATCCTAACTTAATACAGTGAGGGATTATTTATGACCACCTACCACCTAGCCACCTGTTATACCTTTCAGTAAATGTTTAACAGCTGCCCTGGGCATACACATGGCTGCTTTGAACTTGCTGTAATATAATTAGCTCATCCCTTAGAGAACTCAGTAAACAAAGAAGAAAGGATACCCTTAAACCTAGGAAGCTTGCAATTCTAGGAGTCAATTAAAAGAATATACTTAACAAATCAACTAACCTAGAATTTTTTCCTTACAAATTTGAGGAAGCTGCTAAATGAACTCAGATCCTGTGGGGAACACAAACTCCCTTCATATACAGAACAGCGTCAGAGGAGGGAGGGGAAGTCTGTTCTACTGCAGCCTAAGCCCACCACCAGATAAAGACACTTGGAGCAGAGCATTACCACAGTTTATGCAGCCTTATGCTGTAGTGAGTTTTTCTCCTCTCCCTTCTATTATTTCAGATTAAATTTCCCATGGATGTAGTCCCTATCTGCCCTCACTGCTTCATGATAAACAGAAAAAGCCCTATCCTGTACTTCAGCTGGAGCAAGCAAGGCTAGTTCTAAGGGCTTCATGAAGCCTCCCTTTCTGTCTTGCTAAATCCACCAATCTGCTATGATCTGGGGCTTGCTTTTCCTTCAGCAGAGCAGTCCTCACAGCCAGCACTGAAGGAGGGAGCCTGGCAGATGCTTTCTAGAGCACAGTGAACACGGGCAAAAACACTCATCTTACAAGTCTCCTAACGTTCTTAAAAATGCTGCCAGACCCTCTTTTTAAGCTGTAGATTTTATGGACAAATCATGCAGTCCTATTTATTTCTCTAATTCTCATCTGTCAGTTCAACTGTGATTCTGGGGCACAATAAAGTCTTTCTGCCTATTCATTCAGTGTGATTTTTTTTTATTTGACAAACACCAGCCATGGCTTCTTACTCATTCCTGTAGCAGACAAGCGTTGCTGGTACTCTTGCAGTCAAGTGGTAAACAGTTCCAGAAATACTCAGTCCAACAGCACCATATAATCACTACACTTTTACTTAAGCAAAATTATTCCCTTTGATGCCAGCAGAAATTTAGCAGAATACGGATGAAGGACTTGCAGAATTTGGCCCAGTAGTTTTAAGAGCCCAAAATCATGGTTGCTTTAGCTGATTATTCCCATGGGAATTCTTTTCACTATTGCTCAAGTGGGTTACTGGAAAGCGCTTCCACACTTCAGAAGAGCTGATTCAGATCTGATTGGGGGGGGGGGGGGGGGGGGGACAGGAAGGTGGTGCGCATTAGTTTGAGATTGTTCAGATCAACTAACCTTTAGCTCCTTTTCTCTGCCAAGTTCTCTCATGGATTTATTCAGCACTATATGAATGACTGCCTTTCTGCTTCTGCTCCTGGCTGGTACAGGCAACCACAACCGTGCAAGATTCATGTTTCCTTCAGCCAGAGTCATCCTTCCAAGTCTCCACATGGAAGCTGGTACAGTCAGAGAGGAGTCAGTGATCCTCCACATACAGCTAAGTAAGAGAAGAAGGCAAAAGAACTGCCAAGAATGAAATAATACTGCATGAGACTGCATTTTTATGCGAGCTGCTCCATCTCTCTTTCCTGGCCTCATATCAAAGCAACTAGAATTACAGAGCTAACTGCAACCCAGTTATAAACCCATTCCAGACATGCAAAGAAATGTCTCTCCTTACTGTAGGCCAGATTCTTTGGTGTAAAATACGGATGCCCTCTTAACTTTCAATTTAGCTGACAGACATATTCTGGCAGTTTAAACTCACAGATTACAACCTTAACTGTTTAATCTCTTTCTGTTCTTAATTCTGAAAACACTTGTTGAACAGATTTTAAGTTAACAGGTTTCAAGAAGACAGTCCAAGCACCCCAACAGATGCCTGCAGGCATACTCCATCCCTTGAAATAGCTAGTGATGATCAGCCTCGCTAGGGGAAGAAGGGGCATGCACTGGGGAGGCACAGTGACATTCTGCATCTCCTGTGCTTCCTCTAGGATGCAGGGTGACACAGTCCTTTCATCAGGGTCTCTACAAAGCCATTATTATGACAGAGACAATTCTCTGCTAACTTCGTTAGCTGAGTGTAAGCGAAATTCTCCTTACTTAGACAATCACAAATGGTCCTTGTGTCATCAAAAGCATGTTTTCACTTTTTGTTAACTATTCAGCAGGGGAGTTTTCCTCTGAAACAACTGTAGATCCCATATGCGATGTGATGAGGAAAACACAGCATATATTGTGCATTGCATGCTGATAATGAATGATTTGGACTTTAAAACATCTTGGCCTGCTGCTAGTGATGAGAAAGAATCCTTCCTAACAATTGAAACTAAACAATCTACATCTGAAATCATGAAGAATTCTGCTTAGCAAGCCATGATACATAGGATTTGATGGCCGAGGAACTGGTAATAGGCTAGAAAGACTGTCCTACTCCTATAGCAGTGCTAGGAACATACCTTTTGTAGATAAGTAGCAACAGGGAGTTGTGAAAACACCTGGCAGGCTGTTCACCATGAAGGAAGTGCTTTTGGCCAGCTGATGGACAGCTATCCATGCCAATACTTTTGGACCTCACTGGAAGGTCTAGAACTAACTCAAGGCACAGAACTGACCTCCCTACACGATCACTCTCTAGATGAACTGAGATGCTGATCGCTCAGCTTTTTTTTATGCTTCATAAACCCCTCTGGGCACTTTCGTAGCCCATGCTTCAGGTAGTGTGGATCTAGACTGTATAGATTAATCTCCCTTCTTGCTTCCTCTGCTGGTACCCATTAAACACTGCTGTAAACCCTGAGAAGGAAGGCTAGTTTTGAAGGCGTTCAGGCTGGAACCACCCTGTGGAGAGAGGACATTAGGTTCTAGGCCTCCATCATCTCAATACAACTATAGTCAGTTATAAAACCAAATTACTTTTCACACGGGGGATAGTCTGTGTGGTCACCAGCTTGTGACTAACATGAAAAGCAGCCAAGGGCTATAACAGTAAAGATGCCAATAGTGTTTCTATAGCAATCTTCACAATCCTTATCCCTTTTACAGCTGAGAAGGTGGGATAGTATATGCAAGGCTGGAAATTCAATCTGATTCCTTTGTGAGTGTAATGCACTTTCCCAGCTGAGCTCAGGTGACTGGAAACATAATGCTCTCTCCCTTCTAAACCAGACGATGAGCATCAAGGAGAGGCCAAGCTAACGACATAAATAGGATGCTTTCTGCAGAGCAGAAAGAGAGGTCTCATTTTGAAATATTCATTCCAGCTATTTGCCAGAGGCAGATAAGCCTCTTCTCCGTGTTTATTTATGTAATCAATGCTAAGATGAGCTTGTTATTTTCTCATTTTCAATTCAAGTCAGTCAGTGTTTTTCTTCATATCCGCATGCTACCCAATGTTTAGCAGAGTACAATAAATCGAAGAATTTTGTTATAACAGTATTCCTTTGCTATAAGTTCTGGTACAATGGACCTCTATTACTGCTATTTTGCACCTACAGTATCTTTCACCCAAAGCATCGCCAAGCAAATGAAGCCTTACAAATGCTTATGAAGTAAATGCAGCGGCTTACTTCTTCCACAAAAATGCACAAAGAATTAATGAGCACTGAAATTGAGTAGCTGTGTGAAACTGTTCTCTAGCAACACTCTTCAGCAATTCAGGATGGAGAGATAAATGCCAAGGGCCTGCTGATGAGCTGGCAAAGGCTGGCATAGCTGTCTTGAAGTCAGTCTAACAGAGATCAGCACACTGACTTGAAGCTGCACTATTCCAAAGCTGTAATTACAGCTTGACACATCTTTCCTAACAAAGAAAACTGTGATCCCCTAAGATAAAAATGCAATACAGAAATGTCGTAGTTCCAAAGTGCTTTTCTTGATTCATTGCCTGGTTCCTTCCTATTGGCCAAAAAGGCTCTCAAGAGACTCCACAAGGACTCCAACAGGCTTCCACAAGACTCCCCCAAGCTCAGACTGACCCAAGAGTTTAACAGAAGACCACACAGCACTAGAAGCTCGGTGGGACATGCTGCAGCAAGGAGAGGGGAAGTTCTGACAACTTTCTCAGAGCTTCTGGTGCCCCTGCCATGTGGCAAGCCGGGAAGACAGTGACTCTTCAAAGCACCTGTGTTTCTGGTTCAGGACATCATGCATGAGACACATGTGGCCTGGCCCCAGGACAGACCATGTGTTCTGTCATTCTCTTGGAGCAATGCACTTTGAAAACCTACAGTTTCAGCTTTGGGGTCCCTGACATCAGGGAAGCAGATATCATAGCATTGCTCCGAAGCAAGTGCATGCTGGACACACAGACTTTGTTAAGAGCCCAAAAGCCCAAACAACCCTTGCTCAAGGCAGCATGATAATAGTTTACCAAATCCATTCTCTATACCAAGGGATAACAGCTATCCTTAAATTCTTCATAGTAGCCTGAAGAATCCCTAGAACTGAAGTCCCAGAGAAGCTGGGATGTGTTTCAAATAAACAAATAAAATGTGTCAACTTTTTTTTCCTTAAAATGGAAAAAATATTTTTCATTGTACAGAAAGTTCTAGGTTTTTTTCTGTTTCCAAGTGGAAAAAAAAAATCCCTTTTTTCTGGAATTTTGTAATTTCCCAAGGGTCAATAGTCTTGCGTTTTCCCTACCTCTAGTTGTAAAAACTTAACATTTTGATAGGCTTTCCTACCTGAGAGTGTCTTGTTGCATAATGAACATCTATTAAGACTTTATGACAACTCCTGCAATTAGGTGTTGATAAATCTTACCTATCATCATGTAATGACTAAAATGACACAGAAGTTGAGTGGCACATCTGTTGTTAAACTACTAGGAAGTGTTAAACCTAAGAACAGAGCTAAAGTCTTTGTTCCGAGTCACTCCTGAGTATTAGAAAATGCTCCGATCTGCCAGCCTCTTGTCTTTATTACTGCTTTATATAACAATCCATCTAATTAAAAATTGCCAAAGTACTACACAAGAATTTCAAGTAGTATAAATCATTGCTTGCTTACCTACTATTCAGTGGATTCTCTAAACTTATATCAAGTCTCAGTCATCCCCAGAAAAGATCTGCTCAGGAGAGACCTCTAAGCTGTCTGCAATGAAAGAACTTTCTTATTGCAGTCCATCCATACACCAATTTTATGTATTTCTTGTACAATTTTGTATGTACATCCACACGAGAGGACAGAAATATTTCTTAAATTGAAAAAAACAGATGATGAAGAAACATATGTGTAACATTAGGAAGAAAGCAGAAAGTTAGTTTGACTGTATAAGACTGACAATGCAGTTGATTCTTCATTATTCTGTGCTTTGGTTCATTACACTCCTGAAAAGAGAATGAATGCTATAGGTAGAATTAGGGTTCCATGTAAATCAGTCATAAAACTGTTCTGATTCAGTGGTCTACAACACTCAATTCATTCTAGAACTGACCTGGGGGGGACACCATGATTTTAAGCAAGACTTTAAGTCCTACTATGTTGTTTATGTAGAAAACTCAAATATTACCAAGTATATAACAAAATTCCTTACACCACTGAAGTACCTCTCCTTCTCTGTCCTTATATATGTACTTTCAGAAACTGAACATCCTGTCTTAGATGACATAACTGAATTGCAACTAAATACACTGATAAATGGTGGCTCCAAAAAAAGACATCAGCTCCAGCCTCAGCAAAGGCAGTGTTTTTAGAATGACAGCTATTTCTGAAAAACAATTTGAAATAAATTGTGTCTTAGACAGACTGATACACACTATCTAGACAGAAGTATACATGATATGTTTCAGAAGAGTTTTCAGAAATAACTAGCACTGTTTCAACCTCCTCATTTTATATAAATAGTTACTGATGTATTTTACATGTGTTCATATATACAGGGTAAGATTCTTAACCACTGTTCACTGCCAGAAAGGGGAACAGTAGCCTCCTGGTCACTGTATGTACCTGGTCACTATATGAACCAGCCCGCAGTATGTACCGATACAATAGATCTATCATTAAATACAGATTTAGCTAGCCAAGACCCCCATGTTTCTGACATTCCAGCTTAACCTTTCACAAAGGAGTTGAATGGGCTGCTCAGCTGCACAGTGATTATCAGGCTTTTTATCCTGAGCTTTTCCAGTGAGTAGGCAAGGATGTTTTCCCTTGACAGTCTATTTCAGGTTCACAAGACAGTCTGTTCTCTGACTTATTTTAAAGCCCTGTCAACAGATTCCTCATCCCAGGCTCTGAAATCTGAAGGTTAGTCCCTCCAACCTTCCCAGATGCACTGGATGTTCATTGAAAGCTTTTATGATCTTATGATGATAAAAGCCTATTAAAAAATTAAGGTATTTTCCCACTATTAAAATGGGGTTTAGAGCTTTTAATGGGATCCAAAAAATAGCACCAGGTCACAGTGCTGACTTGGTACTTTCCCTTTGCCAAACGTCTGGCTTATACTGGAGCCCAGCATCTCTCTTCAGTCTTCTGAGAGGTGACCTCATTTTCTCTCAAAGGAGCTGAACTTGTCCTCTGCTGGTGCTGAGACGCTGCAAGTATGGCTACATCCCAGTATTAGTTTTTTATCTGCCCCTAGTTCTCTCCTGGCATCTGTCCCTTTCCTCAAGCAGAACTAGCTAAGTGGCAAGCAGCTCTGAGGATGGATCCCCACACCTACACAAAACCCCATAGGAAATAGGCTGTGTTTTGTGTGAACACAAGGTGAGTCTTGTGTAGAACTACGTGTAAGATGATGTAGGAAGAGGGTACTTTAGTGATTGCTTTCACCTTAGTTTTCCTACCATACCTTCTGTTTCAAGCTTGTGCTGCTGTCCCATTTATTTCTGCTGCTTTCCTGTTACCCTCTTTTTAGTTATTCCTATTTCATATAAGCTCCAATCTTTCTTATTTTTAGATCCATCTCTTCCCACACTGTGCTTTGCCCAAAGCAAGAGCACACATACAAACAAATCTTACAGCCAAACCCTAGCCTTGGCTGCTCAGCCCTTCACCAGAATCCCTGTGCTTCACAGGTCAGTCCAGCTTTCCTGTGTGAGGCAGCATGAGGTTAGAGAACATATAAACCATGAAGAAGGAGAAGGAGGAAGAAATACAGTGGGAGCTGGAGCCCTCTCACTAGGACTGCTCAAAGCACAGGGCAGGAAGGGACACCGCTCCCCTCATGCTCTCCAAACCACCCTGTAGCTGGATTCAGCCCCAGCGTCCTGTCTGTCTCCCACAGCCAATGTACCCCAATGTACAATGTGCCTTCCCACTCACCTCTAAGAAATCAGGACCTGTTGCACCTCTCATCTAAGCAACAGGCAGAGATCCCTCTGTGCTACAAGAACACTTGTCCTAAAAGGCAAAGTTACATTAGGTAATGTAACCGCCTGCAAGGTAGCATGGCCCCCGCAGAGCTGGGAAGGACACAGACACCCACACTGCCAGAAGCAGTAGGTGGGAGCCAAAGGTAAACGCAGCCCTCTAAAGAATATGGCTAAAAGCTGGTCACTCCTGATGTTGGGCACCCCTGATCTCAGACCTCAGCCACGTGTAAATTGGTTTGTCTGCATTAAAGCAGTGAACCCTGCAGCAGCCCATGTCCTCTACCAGTGTTATTTATTAATGAAACTACATGTTTATACACAATACCCAGAGGAAAGAATGGTTGGGCAGGGTTATTGGAAGGGCAGTCATTGTCCATGTCGTCCACATGAAATATGAATCCACCTACATCAGTGGAGCCAGCAGCAAGACTGAGCAGGACCACACATCCCAGAAGCAGCCATTGGATTCAGTTTCACCAAAAAACACCACACTTGCTACTTTCTTTGAAAAATCCTACAGAGGGAAGAAAGAACAGATAAAAATCAGTGAAATATTTAAAATATTAAAATAAATATTAAATATTAAAACCAGTAAAACATTCTCCGGATGTGAACAGCAGTCGTTTCATTAATGAAACATCTCTAAGGAATCCATTCTGCATTGGCCAGAGAAGCTGGAAGGTTCCCCTCTACAATTGTCAGGGGGGCAAGGGGGAAGAAGAAGAAAAAGGCATGAGAAACTAGCAGAGTGTGGCCTATCAATAGCCTTTTGTTCTGTTCTTCACGTTTGACTTGGTGAAAAACAAGCCTAGGGCTGAGAATACAACTAGTCAATCGTAAATTTAAATATGTTTGCTCCTCTTCATGCTTGCCAAACCACTCATCGGTTCATGGCAGCTTAGGTTTATGTGAACTGAGACTACAAAGAGCAGTGCTACCTCAGGACCCCCAGAACAAATCCACTTCAGCACATTGTTCTCCAGCTCCCTGTCTTTTTTGAGGCTGTGCAAAATTTAAGCATATATTTAAGGATATCTGGGCAGGTATGAGCCTCCAGAGATGTGATTATAGAACAGAGATCCCAGAAATGACTTTGAAAGCTCTGGGCTTCAACCGCCAGGGATGCAATACTAGTTTAAGTATTGTGGAGAACTGGGACACATGGACAATGATACAAGTTGTTTTTTTTTTTTTTTTCAGTCTTCCGCTTTATAACAGCCCCAGCAAATGCATGAGTGACACTGACTACAGCAAGAAAGCTTAATAAATAGCAAGTATAGCCCATAGGACTTTGGGGGAGGGGGGGTGCTTAAGTAATTTTTTTTTCATTTTCTTATTAATATTTTCCAAGATTCATTTTTAAATGTCTACCCCCTACTCAGATTAAAAGTGAAGGTTTTGGAACACAAACACTTGAGCAGAAATTTTTCCCCTTTGACATGAAACTGCACAGACAAAGACTCAAGCCAACTCTGCCTGGCACCTGACAGTGTTCCCACCTTCAGCCTGCTCAAGTCCACTAAGCCCAAGTCAGGAGCAACAGAGTTGGCCTGTTCTGTTTTTCCTGTAATTCCACCAACTTTATACCAATTTAGACTGGTGCATCTGCCTGGTAGGGACCCCAGCTCCCAGCCCAGCAAATCAACAGAGGCCCATTTTCATTAGAAATGAAAATTAATAGGCCAGCCTCATATGCCAAGCTGGAGTAGCCAAGACACAGCCACATATACATATCTGCCAGTGCTGTTACATGACCATGAAATGCAGCACGCTGACAGCACGATGAACAGCAAGGGAAAGGTGACATTTCAAATTGCTGCAGTATGATTTACCAGAGCTTATCTGCTAGACCCCTGAGAGACAGAAATTAATTAGCAAGGTTGGGAAACTGCTGCCCTAACTCCCTTTGTTACAGCCACGAGGGGAGGGAAAAAATTAATCTGTGAATATATCCGGGAAAGCTTCTAGACCTGACTTTTGGCTCAATACTCACTTTTTTTAAAACGCTATTTTTCCAAATGCAACCAGAGATAGAAGCAGCACCATGTATGTAATTTGTATGAAAAGGAAACATTTATGAGGGAAGTAGCCATTTCACATGAACTGTCACAAATACCATTTTTTCACTCAAAAAGACCATCTTGAGTCAGAAATTTTCCTGCTGGACTTCTTCAGTGGACCTTCATTAAAAGTCAATTCCTTCCTAGTGCTTTTGGCCAGAAAGTATGATCTATCACAAAAAGACAGCCCTTAAATTCATGTTAGCAAGATCAGACTGAGGAGATTACCGTTTGCAAGTGTCAAGGAGCAAGGACTCTCTCACAACTACTCCTGAATATTGAGTGTCTCCACAGGAGATGAATCTTCTGGTGCAAAAAGGCTCAGATCTCCATGTGGCAACTGTTGTTATACAACTATGAACAATAACAGAAATGTATTGCATTAACTAAGGCTCTGCTCCAGCTTAAGCCATCTTCTAGAAAGCAGTGTCAAACACAGAAAGTGACTGTGACATCCAAAGTGCTTGTTACGCTCTGTTCCAAAAGGGGTTTCTTTAAGTGGACAGGCTTCAGCTTACTAGAGAGATAACAAGAGCATCAGGGAGAGAAGCTTGAAGTAAAAAGGATTCAATCTTAACTCATGTCCAAAACAGAGTGTGAAAAGAAGAAATGAGAAACATCAGACAAATCAGACCTTCCTACAGCAAGAAACAAGTAACAAAACTACAGCAAACACAAAGCTTCGAAAGAGTAAAAGAATGAAATGATAAAAAGTAAGGCTAAGTCTTCAATTTTAGATCTCACTTAAAGGATGGTTATTTCCTGTGATGTGAAGTCTAAAAGCCCCCTTTTGCATCAATCTGGGGTTGGTTGAGAGAGAATATAAATCACCACCACCATTGCCAGGGAAGTACGATGCCAGTGGAAAGGCTCCTATCCAACTACAAGCCAGATAGTTTTTAGGGTTAAGAGATGTGGCCTTCGTTCCTGACAGCCAGAAGAGCAATATTATTTTTTTTGTACGACAAAAGACCAACCATATATTTCTATGAGTTCCAAATGCTACTCTACTTTTTCAATTCTTTTCCCTCATACTTGGTTTACAGCTTCCTGTATGTATATAATGCTAACACAATAACTCATTTTGCTTTGAATTATTTCTATACAGTCCACAGCAAATACTAGAGAACATACAACTCTCAGTTCAACAGCCATTTGACAACAGGAAAGATTTACTTGATGATAGATGACATTTTTTTTTCCAACAAGATTAGAGAGTGCATGGGTTATTCTGCTGCTTCCAATTACACATGCCATTTGTCAAGACAGGGTAGCAGTTCAAAACCAGTGGCCATAATTAGTTTCTTTTCTGACATCTCAAAGACTTCCATTCTGATGTTAGAGCTGCACCAAAAATTGAACCATTTAAATACTGCTTCAACCCAGAGACAGCTAGGATAACACTCTTGTCCAGAGTGTCTGGTATGTCAGAGCCCAAAAAACAAAGTGTAAATTAAAATAATAGTTCTATTCTCCAGCTGACAGAGTAAACTCCTGGAATGTATTTTATGCAAACTGTATGTACATATAAGGAATTATTTTTACTGCCAATTTGACTTTCTTGTAGCTTTTTATCTTAAAAGGAAAGCTGAAGATACTGTTCTAAAAAGAGAAAGGCACGTATAGATTTACAGCAGTCTGCTAAAAATCAGATTGACTCAGGCAATGTGCACATTTTAATCTGCAGGGAGGTATTTTCAAGGAAAAGATTCCCTCCTCTTTGATCAGTTGCTGCAGGTGATGAATGCCTCAGCACTGCCTAATGCAGTGAGAAGCAGACTCTCAGAACCTGTTTGTTGTGCAGCCAAGCACAGCCAGCTCAAGGCTTGTCATCCGCATACACTGAAACCAGGTAACAAGCTGCTCCTGCCATGGGAAAAGATGGGAAGAACCTGGGATGAAGAGCTGTGGGACACGAAGCCCCAGCAGCTGCGTGTCCAATGGCAGGGTGGGTGGAAGCTGTGGTCCCGGGAAGGGCCAGCCACAGCCTCCCAGGTCTCACACCTCTCTGGCAGCAGCCTGGCCCTGCAGGACTTTGGCACAGGCCAGGCAGGCTGCCGTCTTGCTGCCCACTTACTGCTGCCTACTTACCTTGGGCAGCTTCTGACTTCTCTCATACCTACAACTGGCCCTGCAGATAAGAACAGATAACGATAAAGCAGAAGGGTTTCAGTAACGCCTGGAGACCACCTATTTCCCAGTGTCCTATCAGTGATGTTTCTATGGTGGTCCTTCTGCACCTCGTTTATGCCTTCAAATTCAGCACGAGAGAGACCATGCAAGCCACAATTACCCAAGAAGTGAGTCATGAGTGCGTAGCACTGCAGCCACTCATTCCCAACGGAACATCTGATCTTCTCAACTGTCAAGAAACATTATATGTGCCTAAACAGAACTGTGCAACTTAGCGATAGTTAAAAATGAGCTGGAAAACCAAGAGTTTTTTTCCACTGATTTAATTCGAGTGAAAAAACCCCTTTATTCACAACTATTAAGCCAATAAATTGTGAACAGAAAAGAAAAATCCCATTTCACGCTTACGCTTGTGGTTTGATGTAAAACAATGACTTTTGTTCCATTTCAGTTTAAAACAGACTTGTGTTTTATATTTTTTATTCAAAAAGAAGGAAAAGAGAAAAGCATTTTTAGACAAAGCAAAAAGAAAACCATCACTTCTCTTCAAAATACTGATTTAGCCTGAATTTTTTCAGGTAGCTTTTCCTCAAAGGAAACCCCAGTTTCTTATTCAAAGACAGCATTTCCCTGTGGAAATTTTCATTAAAATTACTATGTTTCCAGTAGCAGAACAAGCTACAGGACTCTGAAACTCTTAATTCACCCTGTTTGGGACTATCATACTACACACACACTTCCTCCAAATACTTCTCCTGCTCTACGTAAGACTCCTGTCTGTCCTACTTGTGTTCCCATGTTGCTCAACATCCTCCCCAGCACTAATACTTAGGCTGCTTTATGCATCCCATTTCTTTACTCAGCCTTGGCAACTGAAATATTCCCTGCTTTGTCAGCATGCTTTAGCTGTATCTGAAGCAACTACCCTACCTTTTGCAATGACACCTGTCCTTGGCTTGCCAAATGAGCCTCTTCATTGCATTGTAAGAGCTGGTGGGTTTTTTTTTTCCTTCCTTCTTTTTTCGTCTCTCTTCAGTACTTATTTTCCCCAGAATTGCAGTCTAGGTAAAAAGATAGTATTTAGATAGATTTAGATGAAAAGCTAGTATTTTTTTTAGTTCTCAGAAAACAGAAGTATCTTGGTTTGAAATTTGCAAAATTAAAGATTTCAGGTTTTTATTTTAAAATTACTATTACAGAGAAATATCTTTTAAACAAAAGCAATTTATTTCTTTAATTAAAAAAAATATACTTATCCTTCAAAATGAGCTATACTTTGAAGTTCCATTCATGGCAAACCAGAACACTTTGGTCAGAGCCACCCAAAATTTTATACCTATTTTATGTATGTGTTTACACATACATCAGTATGAAACTGACCTTCGCCAAAAGCCTGCAGAACCATTAGAAGCATTTCCTGTCAATCACTTCTGAAGAAAAAAAAAAAGTACTGAATACAAAACAGCAATAGCTAAATACAAAGGTGTAGCTATGACAGTTTTCTCACCATGAACTGCTTGCAAGTAAAACCACATTTTTACATGTTAGAAAGGAAGCAGGAAGCCTCTGCAAAATTTAGAAGTTATTGGCAGGTATATTGTGTCCATTCTCATGTAAGACTCTGTCTGAAGGTAGGAAGAGAGATGAAGACAAACAATCATCAACTCAGGTCGCAATAATTTGTGCCCTTTTAACTCAGCATGAACAAAGACATCAGGGCAGTAGACAAGCTGGACAGCCTTGCAAGATGCAGATTGAGAGCATTCTTACGCTCTTTACAATGTAACAGCTTCCAACAAAACTGTAATTGCAAATACTTTTGCTGGAAAAATTGAATACGGGAGCCCATCTGGATTTGTTGATCGAAACCTGAGCCTCATCCATCACCACTGAAACTCAGAACTTTGCTATTAGTTTTCTCTGTGGGCTGAATCAAGCCCTAAGTCTCTCAGAAATATCTGTTTAAAGGTGAACTACCTGAGGGGACATCATCAGCTTAGTTTAGGTATTATAACAGACATAAGTCTTACAAAACTAAATACTGCCTCCAAAACCCAATCTTTAAGCACCCACAAACATTTGTACATTTTCATGAGTTAAAGTGAAAGCTGTTTGGAGAAGGGAGTAGGTGTGGAAATTACTCTAAGTCTCCCTCAGCTATAACCACAGAGCTGGAGCATATGTGACGCTCATGAGACAGAATCAGCAACCTGCAGCGTGTAGGAGCCCTGGCCACAGTGTGATCCCCATGCTATACGCAACACAACTGTATTCCCCTGAGATTACCCTGTTTTAGAGGAGACAGATGGTGAGAGAGAAACAAATAGACTTCTCCCAAACCTTTCAGATTTCCAAGGCAGATGAGGGCCCTCCCTAATGTTTCAGTCTGGGAGACAGCAGGGCTTCGCCACAAAGGAAGCTTGTGAAAGCAAGTAGTGAAGAAAAGGCGTGGGGCTTGCTTCAACCACTTTTTGACATCTGCACCTCAGATGGAGACAGAGACCACTTAGGCTTCCCTTTATAGTCCAGGAAAGGGGAAACAAGCATCTCTACAATGCCATTCAGCTGCTTATATATTTAGAGATCTACTTTAGGGAAAGAGAAAATGAACTGCTGATGTGGCTATTGCTCTTTCTCTAATATAAAGAGAGTCCAAGCGACCTTGCTCAGACTGTAGGAATCCACACTGGGTCTGATGAACTGTGCTTAAAAAAGAGCGTATAGGGTAAAGCAGCAGCAGGTACAGTAAAGCTTTTTTGGTTTTCCTTTTAATAAGGGGGACTGTAAAGTACTGTCAAGATAACTATTTCCCCCCATCTAGTGGTGGGATTGCATTTTAAAATGTCCCACCCATCTTAGCTGACTGCATTTGGAAACCGATGAAGGTTGAAAATAGTACCACTGCTCTGCAAGATCCAAAAAACCTATGGCTGTGATTAAAGCAAGTCCCATAAACCAGGTCTTGGAGACTGGAAGCAGTCCTCACTTCCCAGTTGTTTGCTCTTACCTCCAGATCTTGCTACCTCTGCTTTCAGAAGTGCCCAAAATACATGAAAGATATAAAGCTACCATACTAGTCATTAGCTTACTTATTTATAGATTGGGTACTAGGGATTGCCTCTTCACGACTATAGCTTATGACTATTTTTAGCACTCCTAAAGAGCTTTGTTATTCATCTGTAGAAACTGCCATTGATATGTCACATCTGCTTCATGGTCAACTCACCCTTTAACTGTTTCACCAAATGCAAATGAAAGAAGTTTTATTTCTGGACTTGGAACATAGTATACTTGGAACAGCTTCTGAGGCGATAACCCAGCTCTGGGTCAGATTCTCAGCATATTCAGCTGAGCATCATGGTTAGACGTTTCTAAGTTTGTCCTTGTCCTTACTATACATGTTAAAGTTATACCAAGTTCCCAAAGGACAAGTCTGAATTGTGTTTTACTACAGACTACAGACTGTCAAGCTGTTCAATGTAAGAGGGTATATCATGGTTAATTTTGGAGATGTTCTTAGAGATTTTTCAAACTGGGGCTTTCAAAAGAATACCTTTGTTACCAAAAGTAGAAAAAGTTCCCAGTGTGCATTTCCTAAAAGAATGTACCTACCTTGTATACCTATTTTTATACTGGATTTATGCTCCATACTTATTTTCCTTCTGGTTATTAAAGTTTAAATACAGTAAACCTTCTGTGGGCCTAGGTAATGTTCTCTGAAGTCATTGGTTTGAACTGAAATAGGCTTGAAAGACCAAGAACACGCAGCTGAGAATTCGCAGAGCACAGATAGGTACACAAAATACATCTCATGCAGACCATAAGGAATACGTCCAAAAGCCTATGACAAGGCTGAATGTGGAAGAGTCTGTTACAAGGCTGACTATCTTAAGATAACACAGAATTAAGACAAATCACTGTGGGTTCAAATGGGGCTTAGTGAGCCAAAAAAAGTTATTTTTAACTACCTGCCTTTCCCTTACATCCTCACAGTGCATGGTATATTACTGTAAACAGAAACACTCATAGATAACCACTTACCTTCCCAATGGGTATGCACCAATATTAAAGTCCCAATACACCATATAGCTAAGTATTTACAACACGCAGTCAGATGAACAGACAACTAGCTTAATAATATTTTAGCTGGTCAAAATTCAACTCAGCCCTTCTCCAGTGAAGCTGTAAAAAGCTTGCTGCTAGTCTTACAATCATTGTGTATTCACTCCACTAACTCTTTTGCCCATTCCTGTTCCCCACCTAAAAAAGATTTTTGCAAACAAGTGACAGCATAATTGGTCCTTAAATTTATCCTCTTCCACTGACTCCAGATCCAACCTGGACATGGGTTTTCTAGCTCTCCTTTTTTACTGCTCTCCTGCTTCCTGACCAGGACCTGGGGACTAAGAGGAGGAAGGTTTTTTCTCATAAGAATTAAATCACATTTTTCTATCCAGCCTTAACCTTAAGTGAGAGAAGATTCCAATGCTTCGTACAACAGAGAAACACAATACATTTCTATGGCAGGGCAGGAAATATACTGTCACATCACAATTGATGGGGGTTTTATTAAATCTGGTATCTAATTCATTTCATCCTCTTTGGCTTTTCATCCAATGGTACGACTCCATTCCTTCAACTTCTGTGCTGACAGTCTTTTATTTAACTGGTTTTATAACAAATAAGAAAAGAAATGACTGATCCTGGGTAGAAAATTGCTTTTGCCAAAAGTTAAATTCAAAATAAGAGCAAACAAAGCCTGCAGCTGCTCTTTTGCCTCCCATGCCAACAATAATAACCAGTTACAATGAAACTAAGCCTACCTGAAACAGAAGCAGAAGGTACCAGACCCTCAGCATAAATAAATCACTGGAACTGAAAGCACTATATTAGCTCGCAAGTTTTGTTTCACCTTCACCTTGAATCACTGTCCTTTATCCCCCAAACCTGGGAATGTGCCATAGAAATAAGGTCTTATAAGCCTGTACCAATATCTCTCTGAAGTCTTGCTTTCACACAATTCACAGTTAGCGACTGAGTCGTCACACATTCCCTCTATATGCCTCTAACCCAGTGGGATGCAGTAAAGACAAAACTCTCACCTATTCCCCCATGTAGTCATCCTCTGGAAAGTTTATTGCTGTTCTAAAAAGGTCCGCATGCAGCAACAGGTAAAAGCCAGGGGGTTGTCACAGACCTACTTGGAATCAGAGGTTGAAAAGCTAGTGAAAACAAAGGCCACAGGTGCAGAGAGGGAGCACCATAGCAGTCACCACACTGAAGCTGGCAGGACCATATAAACCTGTCCTTAGATAGTACACCCAAATTTGCCTCCATATCATGGATTTTCAGTGCCTCTCTCACTGCAAAGCGATTTCTTCTAGTCAAGCTGTCAGCCCAAAATTAGAAGAATTTCAGCTTACAACTGGCTTTCACAGGATGCATTTTGGGGACCAGCAAAGTATCTGCAACGTGGTAAATAACACAGAGCACCAGGCACCACAGATCTGCCACAGATGCCTGTGAACACATTGCCAGGTAAACATGTATGCTCACAGCCTTGTAAGAACACAGCATTCCTTGGCAAGTAACTGAACTTAACCTGAACAGGCAGGGATTATTTGCTTATTTTTCAATTAAAAATAAAATTTCACAGGCATCCTCACTTACGTTTCGACTTTCCTTCATAAAGAAATGGAAAACCACATTAAGTTTTGCAGTTACCAGCAATAAAATTTCCTATTTGCTCTTTCGCCCGCAGTTTCAGACATAGGATGATCTCAGGCAGCACTTCAAGACTGTCAGCACCAGACTTGGGTTTTGAACTGTACTCTGCATACTGCACAATAAACTGCAAAACAGATGTTTCTAAATGAGGCAAACTGCATTGACAGACCACTGTCCACACCCAGTGAGGTGCAGCTGTGCTAGAGGAAGAGCACAGCCCTACCAACTACAGCACACAAAGAACCACTATAAGATGGAAGAATCAGAAGGTTTTTAGCCAAAAAGACTGAAGAGAACCCAAGAATTGTCACAGGGTCCAGCAACTGGGGTTAGTTAAGCATTCAGGTGTTAGTAAAACTCACTGCCTGAATTACTTGCTCTCTAATGCCCAAAACCACTAGACAAGAGATATATCAGTCTCTCAGAAGTTGAATTGTAACCTCTGGAAACCCCCACGCTTCAGAGAATATCCTCTACGGCCCAAATGCTAGGGAAGGAGTGTGTATGGTTTGGGTTCAATGTTTCTGATCTCTCCATGATCCTTCACCAGAATGGCCTCACCTCAAGCCACTGATTAAAAACTACAGCTACTAGTGAAAGGGAAGGAAACTGAACCAGTGTGCATATTCTCCATGACAATCATTCAAACGGCCACCCATGGTTATAGATAACTCTCCTCAAACCACAGGTTACTTACTACCTCCGAAGAGCCCTACAACACCACTCTTTTCTCCACATTTCTCCTCCTCTGCAAGCCAAAGCATCACGAAGCACACAGAGCAGTCAGCAGCAAAGCCCACTCTTCCCTTCACTAACTCACAGCACTCTGATGAACCTCCTTGCACACAAACCATTTCCTACCCATGCACTTCACACAGACCCTTCCCCACACACCCCATCCCTCCACTCATGTAACATTTCCCCTCCAAGTATGCGGCATCACATACGTATTTTCCCCCACCTTACCACGTATTTCACACCACGAAGAAGCACTATTTCCTGGCCACAAGACCGCTGTGCTCTTTAGCAAGCCCTGCTTTCACTTGTGAGACCCGGACCCTCCTCGTGCTGCCATTTCTGGTACAGCAACAAACTCCTGCGAGCTTTAGTGGCCAGTCTGCATAGAGCTCCTGCGTTTGAGTCCCAGCTCTATGATTTCAAGAGAGCTGGTGATACCCTGAATGACCTGTAGTGACAATGACAAATTTCAGGAACTAAAATCCTCTGCTTAGCAGCAGAAAAGGTACAAGGCATAAGTAGCAATATAAACCAACCTGATACGTGACTTGGAGGAAGGATTTCCTAAATGAAAACCAGCAGTTTCTATGGAAAGATGAGCTCCACAAAAAGGCAGGAGTGATCAAGGTTCTTCTACCATCATCGTTGGTGGTGCCCTATGGCTGAGCCAATGGCTGCTATTTCTAACCCTGCCTCTGGGGCCCGCACAGCCCGCAGTGGATGCCTGTGTGCCAGTCCACTCACACCTCACTGATAACATCAACTCTTTTAACATCGGCCACCATAAAGCAACCTGTGACTATCCGGTATTGTTACTACATATGAAATTCAGAGCAAGGACTAGGCAATGCAGGGGCTTGTGTGCCACTCCCAAGCTAACCAGTCTCCCCTAACACACACTCTTGGTCTAGGTATCCAAATGACTCCATAAAAAAACATGAAATGCATTATTGTGCGTTATTGCCCACACCACCATTGTGTGGGTGCATAAATCACTGAGGTATTGGATGGGAATCCTATTCCATGGAAGATAAAATTTCAATAGAAATTAATAAACAAACCATTGGAACCTCAAAAAACCTGAAATATCACACTAACTTTTTTTGCCTGACTGGTTATTTTATCCTTGACTGGTTGGCTTTAAAAAAAAAAAAAAAAAAAAAAAGCTGAGTTTTTCCCCTTACAATTTTCCCAGTAAGACCAGAGATAAAGTCTCTTCTCTTCATGATGCTCTTCAGCTAAAAAGGTGATGGAAACACGAAACACCATACAGGTCTGTAAAATATATGGGCGTTGGCTGAGAAATCAATATTAAACTTTTACGTCTTTTGTGAAGGGAGAGTCTAAATAGCCCTTACAATCAAATTTCGGACACAGAGAGGATGTGGACAGTGGCAAATTTCAACTTAACCACCTCAGAATAAACAACTCTGAACAATCAGACTTCTGACCAGACTTTGTGGCAGCCAGCCCCAGAGTTAGAACAATTTTCAGTACACACCAGCCAGCCTGGCTGTACTCAAAACCCCGAGACAGATGGCAGAGAGGTCATGATGGCAACTCCTTCCATCAGCCCTCTTGCATGAGATCTTGCCAGTTTCAGATAAGTCTAATTTCCCATTTAAACCTAAAACTTTTTGAAAATGCAAGGGGGCACTAGAGGTTTTTGGGTAAATCAAATGCTGCTTGGACTTACTATGTCTTCCCCAGCAGATGTAGCCAAAGCCATTTCTACATGTCCTAGTAGATACTGGCTCCTGACTAATGAAACAAGCATTTGGATGCTAAAAGATACCAAGCATTATCTGAGAGAGTTAAAAGACAGAAGACAGTCCATGACTCCAGAATTTATTTCTGTGCATAGCTCAGCAGAACTTCAGCAGGTTGATCTACATACACAGCTTAAGTCCTTCCTCTCATTTGTGGTACTTGCCTGAAAAGAAATTTTGCTTTTGCTTTCTGTCAGGGGATAAGTATCACTGAACATCACTTGAATATCATCTTTCGTAGACAGTGTGTACATATGCAGCAAGACTTCAGGTCCTGTACAAAAGAGACCCGTTGCTTATTGTAACAACAGAAGCCTCCTGAACGCTGCCCCACTGGCAGCTGTTAAATGAGTTTTATCGTCCCTAAAGGAGAGGGAGAAGCTTCTGTAGACCATACACTAGGAAAACTTGGACCCATGGATCCCAACAGCCTATAGGAGTAATAGGGCACACTGTTCTACAGACACACTTAGGCAGTGGCAAAAATATATGGTAAAAATTCCTGGGTTTGCCTCTGTATCTCTACAGTAACAGCACCAGTGGAAAAAACTTTGAATTTTTCCTGTTGTAGGATCAGACAGTTCCTTTTCTGTTTGTATACAGTTAGCAGGACTTCCATCTGAGCCTGCCAACAGGACAGTAACTACACAGTGCAAGCTGCAGGAATTCTGGTGGAAGCATATACAGTGTTCAGCAAAACAGGAATTAGAACTGTTTCAAGAAGTTGTTCCAAGAACCTGCCTTCCTTTCCCCAAATCATACACTTAACACAAAAAAATACAATTCTAGGTAAAGAGAAACAACTGGGTTGGCTGGTTTTTTATTATTTAAAGAAAGAAAAAAAAAAGAAGATAGAAAAAAAGATTTAAAAAAGTAATTCATTTGGTCATAGGACACTAGGACAGCTTGTGAGGTACCAGGCCTGAATGACACACGTTGCACAATGAGAAAGACAAAATGAAATCTACATCATCGCATTAGTATATTGAAAATTGCTAGATAAGTCAGTGACCAATGGCAGTGCTAGGAAGATACATAACACTTCACTAACCAGCTGAGTTAGTACAGCACCTGACCATTCTAGTGCTGAAGTACAGCATAGCGCCGGGCTGTATGAACGCGCCCGAGCAAATGGAGTGCCATGGGTGGTCTTCCTGACTCAGGGGCAGTGATGTGTAACTGCAAGGTATCGCCTGACTAGAACCCATTAATCTTTACTGTAACTTCCAAGATCCTCAGCAGAAAATGTATGGCTAACTCCCTTGTATGCTCAGAGGCACAGTTGTGGCTCTTTACCTCCGTTCCCATGGGTTAACCACATAGGCAGCTGTAAACATCAGTTTGCTGCAAGTGCGGAGCACAGCCTGCAAATCAATAAAGGATGATACTATTATATTTTTAAACAATTAAACATTCTTTTTGAAAAGAACAGCAGCCACTCAGAATTCAGTTCCATTGAGGGAGAGTCACTAAGGTCTAGACACTGCTTGTACGCCCAGCTTTGAACGCAGTGATGAGTATCCTGTACTCAGTGGCAGTTCTATGAACACTTGACAAAATACCCAGAGCCTCACTCTACAGTGACAAGACTATAGCTGTTCCTGGCAGGAGGAGCAAAATTCCTCTATGGCAGCAGCAGATTTCAAAGCCCTTGCTCTATTACATCACAATAGCAAATAGCTGGGTGACAAAGCTTTACTGCTTCCCCATCCAAACACTGTTTATGCCTCCTCCTTCTCACCCTTCAATCGTATTTTAGAAGAGTCATACATGAGAACAGTTAGATGTGTTTTCTCTTTTTACTTTATAATTGTCTCCCATCACAAGAAATGCTAAAAAAGAAAAAAGGACAAAGCAGGGTCTTAAACAGCAAGAGTCAAGTCCTTAGCTAGCAAACACTGACTGGCTCCAAATCCCATTTTTCATCATCTGAGGATCTAACTACAGCCTTTGATTTGTTTCCTCAACAAACGATGACCTAGACTCAAGGAACGTACCATGCAGCTGCTTTATAGAGGGCATGCAATTTGCAAACTAAAGTGATAAATTACAAGACTGTGGGAAAACAAGTTTCTTCATATTTTCCCTCCTCAAAGGAAACAACTAAATACATTAGGCTAGTATCTCAGATGACGAAGCACAGTCATTAGTGGTGCCCCTCACTGAAAGTGCTCACTAGCCAACAACTCCCACTGTCCCCTTTAGGAACAGCCAAGCGTGAGATTCTTTTGCAGAACCTGGCCCTAGAGTGTTCTGCACAAGCTTTGAGGTAAAGCCATCTGAGCACCCAGCCAGAACACTGAATGCAAGCAAAACTTTGAAGAAATGACACAAGTTGTTTCAAATTCCCAACTGGCACCAACTTGCACAGCACTGATAACTCCAGGCTGAAAGCAAAAAGGCCTGACATGTTCATCTGGGTACTCTGCAGGATCAGACCTCAGATCAGTGATCCTTGAGCCTCCGAGGGCCCTTGCGAAATGGTTGGTCTCAGTTTGGGGCCTGTGAGTCCATACTGCAAAATGGTCGTGTCAGCAGTCCCCATAATGCTTAACCAGCACAAGGACTGACCAGCCCTTGTGACTGAACTCTCCTCCCATGCACAGGTCTTACAGGTAAGACACCAGGTGTGCTGACTTGGCATTTACCTTGGCTCTCCCTGTGCTGCTGTAGCCTGCAAGGAGGAGAATCTCACCTTTAGACTATCAGAACAACAATTTTTCCCAGAACAATAATGCTTGCAAATCAAAACCAAATCTGAACTGGCAAATTGAGGGGAAAACAGAAACCAAAGTTGTGCCATCTGGTGTGATAATGGCTCCCAAACAATTAGGGCTCCAGGAAGAAGTGTTTGGGTTTTAACCTGGCACTGAAAAGGCAAATCAAGAAGTAAGGTACTTAAAATCCAGTCTCATTTGATCACCTTATGAAAAGGCAGTATTGTCTACCCTGTGCATTTGTAAGGAGAGAACTATGTTTTGAAAATGTTGGTATTTCCTACTTTTATGGTTTTAAAATACTCACTATAAACATTAAGCACATTATGCAACCTGTAAAGGTAGTGTTTGCCCTTGGTTCTCCTTGTATTTTCTGGTACATCCTTATGCTCCTTACCTTAAAAAGTCAAAATGCTTTTCACATACTCTGCTGTGCCTTGCTCCTGTGGAGGTTAATCTGGTACCCAGAACTCTCTTCTGTCAAGACTGCAGAGTTTTCCAGACTCTATTAAAACCTCACCTATTGCATTCGAGTTGTAGACTTTCTGAAGCTGTCTCCTGTTGAATGAAATATTGTCCAACTCAGCACAAAATTTCAGAGATCTGGCATTTAACAAGATGTCAGTGCATTTCTTTAAAGGAGGGATTACCAAAACTAAGTACTATCTGAGAGCTTACTACAGTACAGAGCACTGTACTATGTATCACTGTAGTTTGCTATGAAAATATAATTTATTTCCTGGTTGGATCAGAGGTGAAGGCCATTCCGATGTTCTGTCCCACTGGCAGCAGCCAATACTAATGCTTCACAGGAAATATGTAAAAAAAAACACCTCTAAGAAACAATAACCATGTCCATAACACTTTCTTCCATGCCTCAAAGAGGAGTTAGCTTATGTTTCTGAAAAATACAGATGGAACAGCCTTCTAAGTATTTCCCTCATATCATTTAATCTGAGGCACTTTTAATATCCATACAAGTAGATAATTCTTTTTGACCTGCTGAGCTCTTGTTCTCCGCAGGAGGCAACCACAGTCATAATTTTGTGGTGTGTGTTCTTCATTAACTTTCTACCAGAATATCCCTGTATCAGAGTTCACTCTGTGTTACTATATTTTTTTTTTTCAAACATGAAGCAGCTCAGTTCCCTTTTTAAAACTGCAGCTACACACTTCATTAAGCTGTCTGTGATAACATCTATCCTAATGTTCTGCCTTCAGAGCAGATTGCAAATTCAGAGCCCAGGCGGGTGAAGAGAAACTTGGATCACTTTTGGCAACGGGCATTATTGTAGCTTTATCCATGTCAAATTTCATCTCTCACTGCACTGCCAAGATGTTTAATTCCTCCTGGAGTGTCTAACAAACCTCAATAGCTTTCCCCAACTGAAACAAATTACCATGATCAGCAAGATACCCTAGCTCACTCTGTCTTTCATTCTCCACACTGCTGATGAGAATATGGAGTACCACTGACCAGACACAACAGTCTGCAGACAATTAACCAACCAGAGCCTCCAGAGTCAGCACACAATGAACTTGGCTTCATGCTGAAGACTATTCAAGCAGCTAGCTGCAAGCATCTAGTATAATGCAGAAGGATGCAAAACTGAAAAGAAAGATTAGAAGCATCTCCCCCTGTTTTATATCCTGCTGGCTTTGCTGTGGAGGGTTGCAAGACCAATGGATGACTAATGAGATTAACTGGAAGGAAAGAAGTTAAGAGGAATCGATATCCATGAAGGCATTAATGCATTTGGGGTTGCAGCTATCCAAATGATCTGGCCCTGTAGCAGGTGGTCATTTCTCTGCAATTCCTAGGATCACTTTCTTCATCCATTTTCAAAGACATACAGACACTATGTTAGTGAAAAGCTGTCATAATGTGATTCTGGATGAGGCTTTTCTTGCCAGCTATCACATGTCTGAACAGAGACTTCTCAAGGGACACACATACATGCAAAGTGCCACAGGAAGCCATGATTTTCCCAGAAATACAACTGAAGTGAGGAACCCCAGTTACTTTTCATGCTTCATTCTACTTTTTTGCCATGAAGGGAGCAGGCTCAACAACACAGTGGTCTTTAGCGAACAATGCTCATATTTCAACATAGAAAAGAAAGACAATCTGTGGGAGACTTGCTGGATTAAACGGGCCACCCGGCAGAAGCGACAGAAGGGGCTTGGAGTCACTTTTTTTCCCCTCTTCTTCCAAGCTCTTCATTCTCCTCTTCTGGTTCTCTCAATTCAGTGTCTCAGAGCAATGGTCCAACAAGTATTCTTCTGTGTCTCTGGCACAGCTGTGATTTTACAATCCACTGCACACCCTACTATTCACAGTGCCTTGCAAATTTAGGGCTGAGACCTCACTACTGAGGCAAAGTGCACTGCAGTGAAAGAAAGAAAACAGCCACTTCCCTGAAATAATAAAAGCCTCACTCTTGACAGAGGAGAGAAGGTGAGCACACTCTTCTTTTTCCACAATCCATTTTCATTAAGGATTACTTTCATGTCACCTGGGTGACCCCATATCCTTGTGCAAAGATGATCCACTCTGTATGAACCTCAAAGACACACCCAGGAATGCAAGTCAACTTTCTGTTGCTCAGCGTGCCTCAGCTTTCCAGTTTGTCTTTCCCAGGTAAATGATGCCTAGGTGCAGAGCCTGGGATGTGGGTCACATGTTTGAAACAGGACTTCCTCAGAGAGGGTGTGAAAACAAGTATATCGCCACTCTTCTCATGTGAAATTCATCACTTATCAAGTCCCCAAGCTCAGGAAGCCTGAAGCAATCAGTACTTGTCACCAGGAAGCAAAGCCTTCAAATCAGCCCTTTGCTAGATCTGATTAGCAAGCTACATTTGTCACAGCCCCATCATCACGTAGCATACAGCAGTTAATGTTATTTTTAGCACTGTCCCTTATCTGATCCAAGTTCTCTGTTGTTTTACTACATTGGAGGGTGCCTTGTTGTTTCTTCAGCTCATCCATTTATCATGAGCAACTTAAGAAAGAAAAAGCTCCAGAGTTCCATACAGTGCTTTTCCTGAACAGAGTCAAGCCGTAGAGTGGCTTGGAACAAGCTCTTGTGACTACCCCACCCTACATTACCACATGACACTTCACAAGTATTTCAGAAGCCTATCCACATAGAAAAAAACTGTCCAGCACTGTGGCCCTGTCACATCATGCTTGCCAGAGATGTCATTGGTCTCAGCATCAGGATGTCAGCTGGTATCCATCTATTCAGTAAGCATCCTCATCTCACTCTACACCCAAAGCCACAGAGAAGCCCTTCAAAACCTGTACAGAGCCTTCAGTTATCCTATCAGACAGGATAAGGCCCAGCACAAACAGCGGAGGCCAGACTTACCTTGACCACCCTAAGTGGGCAACTACATGATCGTTCCCTGCCACTGTGGGCTAGAAGATACACGTCAGGTCTGCAGAGCAAGTGGGGAGCTGCAGGTCATGCTCAGCCATGCTGTCCTTGTGATGGAGGCACTCCTCCCTGCTCTGCAACAACAGGCCACTTGCCCAGGGCTACAGGACAGTTAAACAAGAATGAGAAGCAGGGTATTTCCTAGCAGTGAAGGCCTGTTAAACGAAGTTAATAAACCTCAACAACCTGATGTGGTGGGATTGCCCTACACTTCCCCTATTTTGTTGTTTTTCAAACTGTTTTCAGTCTTTGGACAATGACTTCCCTTCAAAACAGTCATCTCCTGTCCGTTGTCCTACAAGATTCCCATTACCACAACATTCCTCCAAAATCATCACCCTCCCACTGTTTTTTCTGTCATGACCACAGAAACATTTTGTCTTCCTAAAACCAATCAACTTCCGTACACTCAGGACCACTCTGGTCACTATTCCTTTCCACCCTTCAGTGACAAACATCCTCCAAATTATCCTTTTCCCTCAACATGCCCCTTATTGCCCACACCCAAGGTACAGGCCCACTCTGTTATTCTGCCAGAAATGATCATCCCTACCTCATGTCACCAACTTTTTCTCCACCTCAGTTTAAAATGGGGATAGTAGGGAAGTGACTTGCTTTGGTGGTATTCAAAATTAGTGCATGGCTAGCTCTGTTTGCTCTCACAAATCACTGCAAATAATGTGGAGATTGCAGTTGTACACAGCAAGAACCAAAAGCATGAAAAATTACTTGAAGGTACCTGTTCAACAGCACAGGCGCAGTAACTTGGTCTGCTCCTAGACCACTTAGTTTCACAGAACAAACTACAGGCACTGAGACTCTGTCAGAACGACAGGTGCAAAGCCCAGAATGAACACAGAAAGCCAGGACTGAATGGCTGGTGTGGGAGAGGGAAGATGGCGGAGATGTTTGGTTTCTTCCGTCCTATTTTAAGTATGAAGGGGTGTGAGACAGAAATTGTGATGCTTCTCATCACAAAGCAACAAGGCAAGGCACTGCCTAGCCCTGGCCAACAGAAGACAGAGAACGTCAAGTTGAGTGGTAAGATCAAGAGTGGGCATCACTAAGACAGAGACAATCCAATACTGCGACCCTGTTTATATTTTATCGACACGAGGCAAAGGCAGAACCTGATGCTTGGGGTTTTCTACCCCCCTCCTTTTCCAAGACCGCTAGCACTGAGCCTGCCAGCCCGGCTCTGTTGAGTTACAGCGAGCTGAAGGCAGCTGCATCCCGCGGCGCTGCCGGGACGGACACCCCGGCGCAGCCCGCGGCCAGGAGAGGGAGCTCCCAGTCAACTTGTCTGCCGCGCCGAGCCCCCGCCTGAAAACCCTCCTTTGGGAGGTTTCCAATGGGGAATTGCTCAACAAGGAAGGATGCTAAATCCTGCACAAGTTACCTGCTGCGGGTGGGAAGGAGCCTGAATGTTCACTGCCCTCTGAAACGAGACAGGGTTCAAGGGCCAACGTCAGCTCCTCAGTGCTGGCACATCTGAAGGCAGGCGAAGCAGCTGGTCTTTGCTGAACACGTCTGTACCTCTAGCGGGACCCCACCAGCCCGTAACATGCTTTGGCTGTCCTACAGCATGCTCTTGTGTATCAGCTATGCCTTACTGGCCCGCTGATTCCCCGTGTCTCCTCAAGTCACTCAAAAAAAGCCACCACCCGAATTTGCATGTGCTGTGCTATGCACCATCCTCACTTTTGTTAGATAAGGTTGTCTCCTGAGTTTTCACGCTCTTCTCTCTCATTCCTCCCTTGTTCACCTCCTGGGACAAACTACTGGATAAGGTTGTCTCCTGAGTTTTCACGCTCTTCTCTCTCACTCCTCCCTTGTTCACCTCCTGGGACAAACTACTGGCTGCACATCTGCGGACTGTCTTGTTTTTATTTGCTTGTGGAAAAAGAGACTGATGTAGGGAAACTATAGTGGAAGAAGTGACTTTTGCACTGATGCCTGAAAACAGGCCTGTGTTCAGAAAGGTGAATAACCTGTCTCCTGACCTCCAAATACCACGACCCGTGGCCATCACTGCTGTCATGGAAAGGAGCCGTGAGGAGAGGGTGTGAACAAGGGTGTGTGCTGCATTGATGTGAATGGAGGACAAAGTCCTTCATGACTGTGTGGAGTCCCACAGCCTTGCAACAGCAGCAGCCTTGCTACAGGGGATGACTACCAGCGCGTAGCTAACAAACGTGGCTATTTAAGGTCAATGTTTTTAATGTGGCAAAGGCTGGGAAAGTCAGCACAGAAGAAAAAGTACCTGGAAAAATCACTCTGCAATCACACAGAAGTCAATTATGGAACCAAAGCTCGGGTGTGATATCCTCTAATCAACCCAAAGGAGACACGGAACAGCAAAGAGAAAGAAGCCACTTCTGTTCCAGTTTGTTCATCATTAGTTGAACTAAAAATCAACCAAGTTCCAGAAGCTGAATCTTTATTATAGGCTGTGACATACGAGACAAAAAAGCCCAGAAAAAATTAAGCTTGTAGTGCAACAATTCAGAAAAATTGGCAACTATTCCTGACTCTTGAGCCTTTGATATGACTTCACATTTGGTCTAACTTTCAGTTCTTACTAGTTGCTAAGGATGCTATAAATGAGTACTAAGACACTTAAAGCTAGAAGCTACAAGGTCAGCTTTAAGGGTCTTGAAAAGCAGCCAAACTTGACCACTTGAGTAAACTTCCTTGATTTTGACATCTCATGAAAAATAGCTGTCTCCCTGGACTGCCAGAAAATTCTTCTATCAGCAGTGCTCAAAATACTCCAGTAGATTTTTATCCGGTATTTTGCTTTGGCTTGGGAGTGAGAGGGAACAGTTTCTTAGAAATCTTCTACTTCCCCAAAACTGTATACAGGACTCCAAGCATCAGGCATGTGCTCTGGGATCAGCACTAGCAAAACTTTATTCACAACTTAATTTCTGGACAACCCACAGGTATTACTACAAGAATTGACTGTAGTGAGCTGGTAACAAATAGCAACCATACTCCAAACAAGTGTGATCACCTCATAACCCGTGTTTGAAGGCATGCAGCACACACAGAGTACAGTCCTGTATCTCAGCTGGACAATAATGCTTTAACACTCCTGCTTTATGATTTGGTACAAACCTATCTTCAAGTTCATAAAGACTCAATGATGGGCAAATTATCAAGCAAATGTATATCCAAAAGTAGGACGCAAGATGTGACTTACATGTGAAATAAGATCCCTAAAAGTTATTTTTCAGGAAATTCATATGTCACAAGTTTCATACTTTCAGCATGGAAGACTACTTCTGTCCTCATTATCCTTTTAATTTCTGGTTATAACTAGTATCAAAGGCTTTATCATGTAACTTTGGGATTAAAATGAGTGATTTGTATCCAAATGAGTGACAATCCTCCAAACGAGTGACAGCTGAAACAAATATCTGAAATGGGAGGACAGACCATATCTTCTCTCCCCTGATGTAAGCTCAAAAGAGCACTCAGAAGAGAAGACAGCAAGGCAGTAACATAGACTGAAATATTTAGAGCTTCTGTGTAATTAACTTGTAACACTGAGAGGACATTCCATTATTAAACACAAAATTGTGAAAGCGGCTGTAGAGGAAACTTTTACTGCAGAGATGCTTCAGGCAAGCGACAGAAAAATCCTCCAGAGTTTCCTTGCACTTTTAAACAAGATATAGAACAAGAAAGAGAAGCTACTGAGGAAGAAGCCTCATAGTGGAGCTGCCGAAGATAGTTAACCTGCCCAGTGTAATATTTAGGGAAGGCACACATTATTCTATTACAAAAAAGGGATCACCAGGTCTGAAAGAAAGAGGCAAATTTCAAAAGAGGCAGCTCACATGCCAACTACACCATTGCCTTCTGACATACTAGCAAATTGTAAAGCATCAGGCACCACCTGCAAGAAATGCTAAATTCCTGCACGATCTTTAAAAGCATGTGATGAGAGACAAATCTTTGGGAGATTACAGAATATTGGGTTAGCAGCAAAAATAATCAAGGTGCAAAGGACTGTGTGCCACTGAACGTGTACCTGGAGATGGGGACAGCATCAGCCAGTGGTCTTCACTGACAGCTGGAGTTGAGCAAGATCACATATCCACTGTTCTCTGTATAAACTTGGGTCACAGTCCACAGAGGATGAGATCATCACAGGCAAGTAAGACATATAATTGAGTATTATAAAACCTATTAAGATTTTATTGGGTTTTCTCAATGATATTGCCAAGATCTGCTCAATATATTGCTGAATGGAAGGAGTGACCTCTGCTATCACATGAAACCAAATAAATGAGCTCATTTATCAATAACAGAAAGACAAAATACATGGCTAGCATTGTCCCAAAAACACCCATCAAATGTAGATACAAATGTAAATAATTTAAAAAGGTGTAAATAATTTTACCTGCCGTGTAATAAGAAGGAATAACATATTAGGTGCTAGGTAGCAAGACAATTATAAAAAGCACAACAAACAAGTAGCATGGTCAGTGCTGGTACAAAAATCCGCCACATTGATTGACAGGAAAATTAAATCGTCCTCAGACTCCACTGGAGAAGTTTCTTCAAAAAATTCTAAACTGATTTATTGTTCTGAAAATTCCCTTCCCTAACTATAATATCAATCAGACCTTATAGTATGAAACTGTATTAACTTTGTTAATAAGTGTTAGTTCATATTATACACTGCAATGTAATGAGGTCATGGAATGTTACTGGAGGCTTTGGTATTGTTCATGCTTACGTAAAACAAGCTAAAGTACAGCCTGGCCCTGGAAATAAGAGCTTTGCTTCTTGGAAGCTTTGAGCTGCCCATGAAGGATTAAAGATACCCCTGGACAACCAAGATAACGCCAGCATCCTAGCCCCTTAAACACATCTTTGAAACCCTCCTAGTGCCGTCTGGCATCATAGATAAGTAACTACAGCAAAACTTACTCCAGGGACATCTGGATCAATAGACAAGCAGCAAGAATGCTGCAGAAATATAGTTGCTTTGCGAAGTTTTACAATTATTAGTAATCAGTAGTGTGAGCATTAGTTATTGGTCAAATCGTGTTGTACCTGAATGCTCGAAGGGTATAAAAACCCTATCTAAAACCACATTTGGGGTACCCCAGTTTGGCTTGGAAACCTCATGCACATGAAGAAATATTTACCCTTGTAATTCTATAATTTGCATCCTAGCCTCTGTCCTTGGTTGGCAAAGGCCAGTTGCCAATTTTTGTAACATTATCAAGAGTGGGAGGGTAGACAGTCCCAGGACTTGTTACCTGTACGATACCCTTATCAAGTGCTAGCATCCTCTGGAAAAGAGAATAAGTGACCTACAGAAACATTTCACTAAACAATGGGAAAAAAGCCCAATTCGCCAATATGGCATTCAAAGTCCTCCACAGGCTAAAATTGTGGCATTTTTTCTGGCTCCAAGTCCAGATTAAATGACAGAAACTGGAGGAAATCTTATGCATTAGAGACTCTGGGAAGATGAAAAGAGAAAAACAGAAAACCGATTGGTATGGAATGTGACTGCAGTACAGTACAGTAACTTTGTAAAAGCCAAGAAAAGGTTAGAGATCACTGAGTGATGAAGCACAGTATGTGGCTTTATACCAGTAACAATAAAATCCTATTTTGTTCTCAGTTCTCTTACTTCAGACAATGAAGCTGCTCGCCACACAGGGTACAAAAGAAATGTTATTCAGTGATCCAACCTGAGTCATTAGAGAAGCGATTTTTATACCTACTTATGAAGAACATGCATTAGCCCCTGTAGGAGACAGCTATTCTGCTCTTCACAATGGATCGGTGCAGCAGCTCCTGTGTTTGCACACAGGACACACACACAGAACATATGGTCTGCTTCTGTACCTGCATAATCAGATTCAGTAATACTCATTGGCTTTGCTGGTCCCCAAGAAAACATGTTATAAAATGGTAAGAGAGAGCTATAGTACCTAATTGCAGATCTCTGCACAGATGCTGAATGTGAATGGTGTACTTTCTATGCAGGAATTAATAAGGAATAAAAAGGATAAGGAAATAATAAGGAAATGTGTCTGGGTTGCTCATCTAGTGTGCTAACTTGTTTAATCAAAAGGAAGAAGCCAAACTGTCAAGAAAGCAACATTATGTGAACTAAGATATGGACTACAGTAGGGAAAGGGGAAAAAACAAACTTGAAAGAAGGCTTGAATGAGACTAACATTGCCCTGTGTTGAGGGGAATTGCACATCACTCTCCAAAACGTTATCTTTTTATCTTCTAGCATTTTTTCATTTTTTGATCTATCATGTATTGCTCTAGGATGCTTCCCAGGAAGGAAAAGATACTTCAAAAATCATAAATGCTTCATTGTTAAATGGTGGGGTCTCGTTCCACTTTCCTACCACTTTCAAAGTTGATAACCTTTTGACTTAATTGGTATTGCTCCTGATTTCCACCTAGGTGGTAAATTATCTGATATTCAAAGTCTATTTCACTCAGTGAATCAATATGACTGCGCTGATTACCTTGTGGGAAGGAACAGAGCTGAAGCTCTTCCAAAGAAACTGGGGACTGAGAGATTTCCTAGCAGTGGGTGAGCTAAAGGAGTATGATCTTTGTGATCTCAGAGACACAGGCATATGCATACAGGGTAACCTGACTCTAGATGCCTAGAATTTGTTCCCAAAGTGTGTCATATGCCTTCCCTTCCAAATCTCCAAGCTAATCTGTCACATGAAGAAAGCCTGAGCACCTGGCTCCAATTTAACATTAATCCCCTGAGAATTTTCCAGGAATGAGGAAGAACCTGCAGTTTGTACAAGCCAGAACTGGCTCAGGCTATAGGGAAAGAAAAAGGAGATTCACAAAAGAGCCAGAGGAGTTACTGTACTTCCCCAATTTCATCAAAAGAAGCAGAAAGAGAGGGAAATGCTTTAGGACAAAGAATTGCAACATCTACCTGCTGCTCTTCACACACCTGCTTCAAGGCAGAGACGCCAAAACTTGCCTTTGCACAGCCAGATCGGAGGTCTGAACAGTCCATATCTCCTCCCTCACTACAACTCTGTACAGCCATTAAGTTCTAAGACACAGTGTAGCCCTGTTTTATTCACTACAACACAAATTTATCTAGCGTGCTGGGTCTCCCACTCCCCTTAGGAAGCAGAAGAAAGGTCTCACTGCCCAGAACATTTCTGTAATGTTCAGCCAGCATTTTGTACACTCGTTTTCATTCCCTTGAATTTGGCTGTGCCCCTCTGTCCCACTTCAAATAATGGCTTGCCTTCCTCATGGCCTAGCAGTTGTCATCATTTAACTGAGCTCTGCAGAATTCCTTCTTTTTTTCTTCTTCATAAATCAGACTCCACAGTTTTGTTGCTTATAGTTCCACACTGGGAACCACAGTTACTTCTGCAGCATAGCAATTTTTTTCTGCACTTTACTTTTCATCTTCACATTAATCTTTTCAACAGGAAGAACACCATAAATATTTGAGTGACTCAGTCTGCTGCTTCCACCAAGCATACACATGTCCTCTGCAGCTCCTAACACTGGAGCACCAAGCCCACTCCATCTGTTGAGATCAGAGCAGGCTGCTGGGAGGGCTGGAACAACAGAGACACAGCCATCTGTGCTAATCAGAGTCGCTTACAAGGTTACTCCCACCTGGGAAGAAAGGAAATAGCAGGCAGGCATAGTAGGATAACACACTTTAAGCCATTCATTGGAAAAGACCATTACCTCTGCCACTCTGGACACAGACCAAGTTGGATAATAATTTTCTGCCAGCATAAAGTCAGCCTGAAGCTTAATTTAGCATCTGATCTAAGCACAAACTACACTGAAGGAAAAGATCCAGCTGTGTGTGAATTCTTGTTCTAACTCTTTGACTGACCACTGGACAACTTTAGGTAAGTAACTTGAAAAACCCAAATCAAAGAGAAAACTCCATACTAACAGGACAGCAGTAATGAATCAGTAGCACTAGTTGCAAGTTCAGCACCAGTAGAGCTTTGAACTGGTGCCAAAGACAAACTTATTTGTCACTTAACAGAGAAAACTTTGCTGTGCTTACTCATATACAACCAAGACAACAGCACATTAGTCCTTGACTGCAGTTTTTAGATACTACTGGAATTCAGATCACTAACTAGACTGTAAGCATCCCTCCTTCAGGTTAAAACAGACAAGTCTTGCCTGCTTCTAGAAGTGATGGCACACAAGGGAGCACTGTAGCTGTCACAATATCCAGTCAGCTTTGACATTCCTATGCAGAAATGGGGACCAGTGGCCATGATACATGCCCAACCTGATACTGCAACTCATACTCTGGGTCTGCAGCAAGAGTTTAAGTTCTCCATGACTGTGTGTGCCTTTCTTACGCACAGAGGAGGGTATTTTGGATGGGACTGCTGACCTGCCAGGTGTAAGAGGCGGCTCAGATGGATTTCCAAGTATTACTGTAAAACAAACAGCAATAAGATCACGCAATGAGAGTTGACATTATTATAGAGAAGCAGAATTTGGAAACAGAAGATGACAATTTGTGGCATAGGCCTGCCAGGACTCAGCTTGGCTTGTCGTGGCATAACATGATCCACCAGGATGCTCCATCTCCCCTCTCAGGATGATGTGGGCTAGCCTCCTCAGAAAGCTGAGGCTTTAACACACCCAATCTTCACATCAACTTGTAAAGACAGCAGGCGGATCCAGCAGTAGTGGCAATGAAGCCAAAGGGGCTGACTCAATGAATGTATCTAGCAGAGATGAACAACTGCAACAGAAGGGAGGGTCAGATTGGCAGCATCAGATTGGCAACCAGGTTTTGGGGGTTCAGTCCCTGGCTTTTTGGTGATCTAGTTTCCCTTCTGTGGTTTGGTTTCCTCACCTCTATATTTGGAATACTAATACTGACCTCATCAGTGAAGCATTAAAATGTGCTAAACATATGTTTGGAAATTATAAAGCCAAGAAAGAAAGCAAATGGGTAAGTGTCATGCAAGGGACCATTATTAAGAAAAACAAGGTGATAGCAGGAAGAAAAGAAAAAGAAAGACTGTGGGGTAAAAAATCCTTGTTCACCACTGAAATATCAAGAAATCCAATGCTTTGAGAATGTCAAAACTAAATCACCCATCTCACTAGGAAACAAATTGGTCAATAACAGAAACGTGGATCAGATGATCTGGTCATACATCTCACCTCAATACTTATAACGCACTGACATCCTGACAGCTTTCACCTTGACAGAGTGAAAGAGATTACATGAAAACTAAAGTAGAAAAGAGACTAACACAAAGATATCAGTAAATTCTTCTTCCACAATTCATGACCAAGAGACAATATTGAAAACAGAAGAAAAGGGAATGGAGCAAATCAAAAACCTGGTGAGGAAGTCAAATTGCTAAAATTATTTTTAATACTTGAAGACAAGGATAGTAGTCTCAAAGATGCCCAGAGAAGGAATGGCTCCCACTAAACTAGTAGCACACCTTCCTGTAGTAATTTCACAGACTTGGAGACAGGTCATCCCAGGCTGAAAAAGTAGGTGACCCAAAGGGCTCACAATTATGAGATTTACACATAAACCAGAAAAGACCTCCTATTCACTCAGCCCTTACCTTTTCTCAGCAACATATATCATTCAAAGAATACCATCTCTTTCAGTATAGCAGAAAGCTAGAACTAGTCCTCCTTTCCAGCAGTTGGCAGCAGCACATGGAAAACTGATTTTTGCTGCTCCCAAGATGAAGGGCTGGGCCCCTACTGCCACAGAAAGGGGAGAAGCAAAGAAACGAGGAAGGGAGGACCAAACCAGACAGCACACAGCTCTGGAGAACAGGCTTACTGCTTCCATTGTTTTCAAGGGTATCAGAAATGTAAGGTGAGTAGGGACTGCTGCTGAGAGATCCCATTCTTTCTCCTTCCTACTCAGCGGTGGCTGCTGTCCCATACATAGTCTCCCCTTCAAGCAGCAGCCACCATGAATGTAGATTTTCAGGGGTTTGGTTGAAGCAATAGTGCCATGGACAGCAAAATGATTACATCAATCTACTGCCTAAGAAGCTGTGCCTGTAATAAAAAGCAGCCTTGACTCCACCAATGTTTATTCACTGAAAATCAAGACTCAGTTTTACAGCCTTCTTGCCTTTGCTTGCAAATATATGAGCAACAGCATGTGTCTACATTGCAATAAAGAGTTTGCACAGGAGTAGCTGTGTTTCAGCAGTGTGCTAGATAGGCTGACTCTGCATGAAATAGGAGGCTAATGGTAGAGTACTACTCTGGAGCCAATTTACTCCACTCCCCTACCAGGCTGTGGCAATAAGCAGATCACTTCAGATGTGCAGGCACAGTTTGGTGTTGGACAGGCAGTCCCACATCCAATCCACACGCTCTGACCCAGCCAGCTATTTTCCAGAAGCTGCATAGTCACCTTAGCACATGCAAAGTCTTAGCTTAGAAGTCCTGCCAAGGCAGGGTATGTTAGCTTGGGCTGAGTACTACCCAGCATTTGGATGCAAGCTGGCTTCTGTCCTGGCAGCTCAGAACACAAGTGGAACAAACTGGGCCTGCCTGTACAGTACAGCAGGCAGTAGCGTCACAGTCTCCCCTCCTGGAGAATGGGAACAGTACTTCCCCTCTCAGAGATCATCAGCGCTTTTATGGCTCATACTGCCATAGTATCTGGAGACAGATTCAGCCCTAGCAACCTGGCTTACTTCTGTCTTTACAGTATAGTAACAGGAATATGTCGCACTGAAAGACAGAGGAGAGATTTGTGACAGAAATTAAGTCTGAGAAAGAAATGTCTAAGGAGAGAATATGATAGAGGACTGTAAAATCCCAAGTTGTGTGGAGACTGTGTGTGGGAGAGATTCAGCTCTGCACTGTGTCTTCCAGTACAAGGATTTGCAGACATCAAATGAAACTGGCAGGAGACAGGCTGCAAACAATCCAGAGGAGATGGCTCTTTGCTCTACACATAACTCATAAATCCCACTGCATGGGATAGTACAGGTTCATGTGGGTTCAAAATGAAATTAGACAAATTCAAAAAAGAGAAATTAGGATTACTAGAATACATATAATCCATTGCCAGGTCTGAGGTCTTTCCCTGAGGAAAGTGCCACCCATGCTAGAGCTGTTCTCCTGTACTTCCCCTGGCATTTACTTTTGGTCATTGTCAGAAACAGGTACTATGTTAGATGGGCATTTGACCCTGTACAGCTATTCCTATATTCTGTCAGATTTGTTCTTAAGATATTTAGTATGTGCTTAGCTGATATTTAGAAAAGCAGCCTGTAGACCAAAAAGAAAAAGAAAAGCTATGAAGCTTCATGTCACATTTAATAGTGTGAATTCACAGTATTGTCCATTCTGTATTAACAGTACAGCACAAAAGAGAAGAATCAGACCCCTCTGTACACAAAGATGTACAGGGATTTTATAACTACCTGTTTCCCCCCCCACAACGCTGCACAATTCACCCCCTGCAAATCTGGCACTGCCTTCAGTTGCTCTGTATAGTCTTTCAGAATAGCTCTCTTGAATGACATGTAATAAGGCCAGGTCTTAAAAAAAAATTAAATTAAAAAAAAGCAAACGTTTGTTTTTGTAGCTTTATATTAAATTAGTTTTATAGATTTTTCTGGCATCCAAAAGAGACTTCCACATCCCTAATATAACAGCCAGTATCTGATGTCAATTCTGGACTTGGCTGGTTTGTGTGTTCAGTATGACTGAGAAAGCATTCGTATTTCAGGCTCATTCTGTTAGCAAAATTCTGAACTATTCCACAGTTTATTACATGAGAATTTTTCCAAAATTACCTCTGCATTCAGTAATTTCTACCAAGAATATTGATTGCCTCAAGGCATTGAGACTTATTAAAATATACATATACTGTCATTTCATTGCCTTGTGAGTAAGAGCTGAAATTTCTTTCTAAATTGATCCTACATCTGTTTAAGAAGAGCTAGAGACTGAAAATTTGGGACTAGCAGAATTCCTTAATGCTAGATCCTAGGTGAAAAAATGAGTTTTCCTCTAATCATGATCTCTCTGTATATGAAATGGTTTATTTTCCACTTTCAATGTTTTTATATTAATGAACATTTTTGTAAAACCATATAAACCTGCTTTTTTTCAAACAACATTGCCAAGTGATATAAATTGAAAGAGACTAAACTAATACTATATATTCCACCCCACAGCACAGAAGTGTTCCCAGTTCCTAAAGCAGGTTCTGTCAGTGAAGTTGCACTTTGTCCATGAGCTGTGCCATGTCACTCCACGCCATTCTGGATAGCACCCATCTAATCTTTGTACTGACAGCACTTTGTCCCTTCCCTATTTGCTTCCAAGGCCTGTGATTCTGCTACTTGGACAGTATGTTTTACTGCATATAACATACATAACAAAGCTAAACCAAACAGGAAAAAAGTGCCTCTGAAAAAAATTGTGGTTTTACACTTGATTTCCAAAGTTACAGCGCCAAACAGGCCATATTATAAAAGGAAACAAACAAAACATAAAACTATGGTATGGATAGGAAAATGACACAAAGACATTAGATGCATATTGTTGCTCTGGGCACTTTCCAGGTATGAAGTGATTCCTTTTGGAAGTTGGAGGAGGAGGAAGAGGAAGGAGAAGAGGAAGGAGAGCTCTCTCTTTCCCATGATTTGATATAATTCAACTGTCCAGGTGCTACAAACAAAACACGGGGAAGATAAGCAGCCACCTTCCTCTGATCCACTAAGAGTTACTCATTATAACTGGCATGATAGCAATTAGAATTTCACTTTCCTATCATGATTTTAGGAAGTACGGTACAAGGAGAACCACTGCTTTGTTCTGGAAGCAAAGGTATCCAATTAGATGGCCCAGTGGATCTTGTGGAATACAGACAATTCCCAAATTGCAGGTTTTCTTATGTGATTAGTGTGCTGTAAGCTAAAGAAGCACTGAATAACAAAAGTGTGGGGAAATCCATCCAGGTGCTGCTTCAGGAAGACCTGCTAAGCATCCTTCTTTGCAGTTTGATTCCGTAACTCTGAAAGCAAATTCCAGCCAGACCAAGTTCACAGTGGCAGTGCAAACTCACCAGACTTTGATCCATCTACAGGGGATGGATGTTAGAGCTTGTAATACTTGTCTATATTTTCATCAGTAATCCTATTTGCAAAGTTTCCTCCTTAAAGCCTTCTTCAGCCTCCAGCCCAAATCTATGCTGGATATATCATATCAAATATGCTAATTAATCCATTTCCCTAGGGACTCTGAAGGTATACATTAAGATAAAAACGAAATTAAAAAAGCCTTTACGTATATAACAATAGATCATGAAGCACTCAAAAACATTCTTATGTCCTCACAGCCTTCCCCCATAAGATCAGGAACAAGTCAGAAAGCATTTCTCACTGTGAAATCAGAGGAAACCAAAGCAGAAAGAAACGAAGGCTGAGATAAGACAGAGCTCTTTTTTCACTGTGGCACATTATACTGCACCACAGGTCACACGCCCGAGCTGCAAGCAGAGGCACAGACAGCTGGCATTTTGCCATGGCACAGCATGGCCTTTACCCAGGGCTCACAGAGGTTGCAAAAAGGCAACAGAAGCCAGTAAAAACCCCTGCAGCTGTGTCTTCGATGTGCAGGCTCTCTGCGTGTGCCATTAGCTCTTCTTTACCTCACAAGTGGAAGAGCTGTAGCTTAATGAAAAGGAAAGAAACCAAGGGTTTGCAAACAAGGTACAAAGCCTAATTGAGCAATTGTCCCCAGCCAGTTAGAAATTGGTAAGCACCACCATTCCCAGCACCAACGATCCAAATCATTTCTTCAGGTTAGTAATACAGACACAGAATAACAGCCTGCTCTGCCTGACACAGATGAGCTCTTTTGAGATTGCTATTTGTTTGTGTCGGTGTAGAATAGCATCAGCAAATGACAGTTCTGTTTCTGTCCCTGCTCTCAAGCACACAACATAGCAGTAGGGTCCAGACCACCTTAACTCTCACCAAAACCTCAATCTGAACAAGTTGCCGGATAATATTAATTCAATACAGAGCCCAGGTCCTTCTCAGCATATGTCAGGCTGCAGTACTTCCTTGGGTCTGGACACAATCAGCCTCAAGCACAACTCAAAGCAGAAGTAATTTTATTTAATTATTGTACAACCATGCCTGGAAAACAGAAAGGTAATTTCTAATGTCCTCCATGAATACTAGATGCATTTATTCTGCTGGCATATTAAAGAAGTGACTTGGGACTAGAACAACCTCACAAAGAACAGTGCAACATGTGCACATGCACAAAGATTTATTAGCAGCATCCATAGCTGATGCCATGCATTAACTGTAATACGGAAAACTCCCTTGGGGGAAGAAAAAAAACAACCAAAAGAGGAGATAGACAGGATTAGAAGAGGACGGGAAAACTCTCTCCAGTGACTATCCAGGACAAGAAGTGATAGGGGTCCCCAAAGAGGATCTTTGCCAGGCACCCCTCCAGTGCAGCAGGTCATCCCTCCCACCCTTTTCCCATACCAACTGTACAGTTTCCATCAAGATCCACTCAAATCCTCTGCTTCTTGTCCCTGTGTATGACACTGCTAATGCTGATCAGAGCATTTCATCATTTCATCAGAGCATGTGCTGAGCAGCGGCATGTACTGCATGCCAATTCTGTACATGTATATTATTGGGTCCCCTAATGTAAGGCAAGAGCTACAGCCCAGTGGGTGATGCTCACAGTGGTGAATATCACCTCAGGATGTGCAAAGTGCAAGGCCGTGAGAATACAACAACAACAACGAAAAAGGAAAGAAATTACTGCCCCAGAGGCTCTGGCAAAGGCAACCATGGCAGCCTGGGGGCCAGGGCCCAGACCTGCCTGTGCCAGGCAGGCTGCAGAGCCACAAAGAGAAGGCCTTGAGCAATACAAGGGGCTGAAGCACCTAATGCACTGTGCAACGCAGTGCTGCACAATCAACTGTAAAACAAGAAGCAACACTACCATCCAGCTTGGATCACAGGCTGGGATACAAGCAGGGCTCTCTGGTAAATATCCACTTGTTAAATACAACCCTCAGTGCACATTGAAGTAGAGGGAGGAGATGCATTTACAGTGACTACAGCTACCTCTAGCTTGATATCATATACTCTACGGTCATCATCAAGATCCCAGCATACACCACACTGCATTACCCATGGTCAGCCATAAAATGATAACTAAAATAAGCCAGAAAAGTGGATGGCTGTACTTTCCTCAGTTTTCATACTGGGAAACTGTCAGATAATCTTCACTTATCTGCTGCAACCATGCAATATTTTTGTCAGGGGGAGCTACCACACACACATCCTTAACTACACACTGCATTTGAGAAAAGCTACCAGCCTCACCGCCCTATTGCCAGTGTGCTGTGGGGATTGCTCGTGCTCATGAGGCTCCTCATGGCCAGCAGCTTCCCTGGGGACTTTGCATCAACGGCTGCACTGCTCGAGTAACTGTATGGTACAACACGCTCCAGCAAACCCTGAGCTGGTTTGTTTAGAAGAGGCAGAGCTGCACTGTCTGCAGCACAGCTCTACGCTCCTGGCTCCTTTTTATGAGGGCATTCCTCACTGAGGTGTGTAAGTTTTCCGCAGAAAACTAGTACCGTGTCAAGCAGTAGCCAGAACAGAGTGGCCACTACAGAAACACTACTGAAACACAGCTGACTTTCTTACCACTTCCTCCTTCTGCACTTACCACACTGCCTGGGTTGGAAAATGAAAATGCAGGAAAATGATCAGGTGGCAAAAGTTCAGCTCTGCATTTTGCCATAATCAGGTTCAATTCCCAAACTCTGCGTGACCTTTGAAAATCTGTTCCCAAGAGATTCTTCTGCAATGTATTCAGACACCTAAAATTACAGAAAGGTTTTCACCAGGATTTACAAAAGACCCAGGTCTTCAACTTCAGTGATTTTAATGCAGGAAAGGATTTGAAGAACAGAACAAAACATGCATACAAAACCATAAGATCTCTCTCTGAATAGCCTTCGAAGCGTGACAGTCTGTGTGCTTCAGATTCTCATCCAAAAAATAGGGGGGACAGCACATTTGTACTTCACAGAGCTGTCATGAATGTAAATAAAATGTACTGCCATACTACTCAGGTGCCTTGCAGTAACTTGAATAGATTGCCTCCCTACCCCCAACCTGGAAGGAAGGTAGGAATGGGGTATCATTAAAGAGGTTGAATTCTGCAGAGAGCCTAATCACTTATTTGAACTAAGCATGGGAAGTACCCAGCTCATTCACTACACACCCCAGTTAGTTAAAACCACAAGCAATGTAGCAAAAGAAAGTAAGAGAAATAGCTGTAGGCTGCAAGGAATAGTGTTCCTTGTTTCATCATTCCAAGGAAAAATAAACACAGAGTAATCCACCACTCTAACACCCTCCTTTGATCAGCTTCTCTCCCACAAAGCAGAGCCTAATTAAGTCCACATTTATCTGCAAAGTTTTCTTCAGTTAGGAAAGGCAAAACGTACACTAACTGCTAGTCGGAAAGATGAAGGTTCCCACTGCTTTCACAAACATCTCAAAAGGAAAAAATGCCAATGGAACAGCAAACATAATTCAGAAGATACTGACCAGTGGGCACCCTCAGCTACTGGTCTGTCAAATATTGAAGCCATAGGTACTCCTGGATATCTGGCTAGCATATTCCATAGTATCTTAAGACTGATGCTTGCACATAAACAAGGTGATTAGACTGAGAAGACGTTTAATATCTTAGGATCTTTCCTTTATGTTGTGAACTCCTTGATGTTTGGGGAAATAAGTGCACATGAGTCCATGAGGCTTTCCAGGAATTGATCCGAGCCTGATGCTGCTCAAAAATGCATTCCTTTCCCCATACCAAGAGTACAGGAAGCCTCATTCATGCTTTGTGCCTACTTCAGACAAGGCAGCAATGCCACAAGAACTCATAGCAAATTTGTGATGCGTATAAGACGTCTCATGGGTGGTGAGGCACTGGAACAGGTTGCCCAGAGAAGTTGTGGATGCCCCACCCCTGGAAGTGTTCAAGGCCAGGTTGGATGGGTCTTTGAATAACCTGGTCTAGTGGGAGGTGTCCCTGCCCATGGCAGGGGGGGTGGAACTAGATGATCTTTAAGGTCCCTTCCAACCCAAACTATTCTGTGATTCTACACCCACTGAGGAGACTGAGCATTCATGGGGCATGGTGTGTCCCACCCAAGCAATAGTGTTAGCCCATAGAAAGGAGACAAAGTAAGGTATGTTTCAAGAAGCAGCTTGCCAGGTCAACAATCTCAGTGACAGAGAGCTCTCGCTTCCACAGATGCATCCATGAGCTATTCCTCATCCTCATTAGAGCACCATTACCATCTATTGACACTAAATGGGCTAGCAAATGCCCAGCCAGAAAGGCCAGGTTAAAAATTTCCTATGAGACCATTCTCTTGGGCTTTTGACAGCCTGTCGATCTGTTCCATGTGAAATCGTACCTTAATAAGCGTTATTCAGAACCATTTGCCTAGGTGTGACAAATTGCATAAAAAGCAGGAAATTACATCCATTAAGATATGCATGCAAGCAGCATTTTCATTGTTTAATGCAATTAGAATGATATATAACATCCAGCTCCTGCTGCCCACACAGAAACATGGCTACTCATTCAGATAAGCCAAAATATCAAGTGACACTTGTGGTCATTACAAACCCAATCCTGCTGCAAGGTCTGGTTATCTTACTGCACGGGCACCTCCCTTAATTCATTATGGCTACTGAAGGAAGAAAGGGAGCAGGTATTTGATCTTAACAGCAGCTCCAAAGATTATACTCTCACCCCTCCATTATGGCTGTCCACTTTGAAAGGTACTCCACATCAGAAAAGGCAAACCTTCCCCTTGCTCCATGTCTTGCATCCAGACTTCTGGTGTCAGAACCCGGCATACATCATTGTTCACCCTCACACATGCTGCCATCCCATTGTGCTTGCTGTTGTTTAAGTATAACAACAAGAAATGATGCCTTTCTCCTAGAAAACTTCTGATCTTGTAGCTGACTCGAAAACCTCATCTCTGGGTGAACATAGAGAAGTGAGAAGATTGGGAATACTCATAGTCCAGCATTGCCTTTCTGGGGATGCAAATGGCAAGGCACATACAAGCTGAAGGATAGCCACATGCTGTGCTCTTATTTTTCTAAAGAAAGAGCCAGTCTGTGGCCATGCAGGTAGGTAAGTCAATACTGATTTACACAGGGACCTGCAGCAGCTTGGAGACTGTTTTATTGCGGATCCATTTCAGCTCTGACCCACTGAGAGCAAAAAGGGAGCTGCAACTCAACTTCAGCCCCAGTGTCAGCTGGAGAGACAGGGGATAAGCTCTAAGTGGAGCAGGCCTTTTGCCAGCTGAGGGCTGTTCCTGTGGCACCCCACCAACTCCCCTTCTTCCAGACCCAGGCTGCCATCAGTCTGTCCCTCCTTGCCCCTTTGGTGCCAAGCAAGCAGCAGTGCCAGCACAAAAACCAGCCACTAGCCTGGAGATTGCCTGCATGACAAGATCAGCCAGGCCAGGAAACAGTTGCACACCACAGTATGAACGAGCAAGAGAGACCATCCTGGAGAATCCGGCCCATCATCTATTTAAACATGAGCCTCACTTAGCTGCTCCTCCACTAACAGTGAAGGCATCTGGACTGCACATCCCATGATAAAGAATAGTAAGCAAGGAAAGAGAGAGTTAAATCCTACAAATGAGTGACACTTCTCTGCTCAGCATCTCTTCCCAGCACGAGCCACCTATCAAACCCCTATATTCTTCTACTCAGTTCGCTCCCTTCAAAAATGAGATTATTTTTACTCAGAAAGGAGACTGTCAAGGACTAAACCACTTAAAGCCACTTCTGCCTGCCAGATTTTCCAGAAAGATCTCTACTACAGTGCACAAGACAGAACACGTCTGTGAGACCAACACTAATACTTCCTAACAAACACTTCTGATCAGACTTAAGTACACACACTAATACTAAAAGAGAACAACTTCTTTGATTTCTTAAACAAGAACTAGGAAGTTTGTTCCCCAGGGAAGAAAATTAAGGACTCTACACTAGAAAGTACTGAAAAAAAAATACATGGAAAAAGCATGGAAAGAAATTACATGTAAAGTCAGAGAACCATAGCCTTCCTGTTTTCCCAACACCAGGACCCATTGTCCTTTCATAACCAGTCTGTAAATAGCTATTTCTTCTGGAGAATGGGTTTCACTTGGTATGTGAATGATTTACAGCTTAATGTGCTTACTTACATGAGTACATTCGGGCTTCACTGACCAAATTACAGGACACATCTGTTCATGTTCTTGAAAAATTCTTAGAAATCAAAAAAAAGCTGACTGCCTCGGTTTCCTGACTGTGGTTCTTCAAATGTATGTGTAGGTTTTGACACCTTTGATCTGGGTATAGGAAGGGAGACAAGGCAGGGGAAAGTTATTTTAAGACATCCAGCCCATCTTTTCAACACATAGCACTGACATTTACACTCACATGGTCAGATGCATAGGGAACCACATAGGGGCCACAAAGACTTACTTCATTTCTTTACACTTTTTATTTCAGACACAACTATTTTCTTGCAGCAATTACTATATCTATTTCTCTGCCTCAATCTACTTTTTTATTTTTCTCCCCCACTTGCCTTCACTGTTGTACTGCTACACTGCAGTATTATTTATTATAATTTATCCCATTATTTATTCATGCCTGCAGCAATACTATGTTTGGCTTGATCTCACTGAACACAGTGTTGCCCATTTGTACCATCAGGAGCTAGGATAAAGAATTCAGGAAACGCCACTTTTCTTCTACAGCAGTGCTGAAACACAAGTACAAATCCAAATAAAGGATGCAAACAGAAGGGAAAAGCTGAGAAGTAAAATAGACATTTTGATGTCAGAAGGTACACAACTATAATAACATGTACTTTTGGTTAATCTTACACCCATTCATTAAGAGTAGAGGAGAAAGCCCAGCCTGACATGATCCTCTTACCATTGTAGAGTTAGGCACAGGTTTCCATAGGGAAGACCAGCATCATTCAGCCTGCTTGCAGTATCCTCTCCTCTCCCTTTCATTCCTCAGAGAGGACATGAAATCTGCCTGCACTCATGGAGGCCCAAGGTAGGACATATCCCAAAGGCAGGAGTGAAGTTCTCAGAATTCATCAAGGCCAAGTGCAAGGTCCTGCACGTGGGCCAGGGCAATCCCGTGCACAAATACAGGCTGGGGAATGAAGGGTTGAGAGCAGTCCTGAGGAGAAGGACTTGGGGGTGTTGGTGGATGAGAAGCTCAACAGGAGCCAGCAATGTGCGCTCGCAGCCCAGAAAGCCAATCACATCTTGGGCTGCATCAAAAGAAGCGTGGCCAGCAGGTCAAGGGAGGTGATTCTGCCCCTCTGCTCTTGTGAGACCCCACCTGCAGTACTGCGTCCAGCTCTGGAGTCCTCAACATAGGAAGGACATGGACCTGTTGGAGCAAGTCCAGAGGAGGGCCACAAAGATGATCAGAAGGCTGGAGCACCTCTCATATGAGGACAGGCTGAGAGAGTTGGGGTTGTTCAGCCTGGAGAAGAGAAGACTCTGGGGAGACCTTAGAGCAGCTTTCCAGTATCTGTAGGGGGCCTACAAGAAAGCTGGAGAGGGACTTTTTACAAAGGCATGTAGTGATAGGATAAGGGGTAATGGCTTCACACTGGAACAGGGTAGATTTAGAATAGATACTAGGAAAAAAAATTTCACTGTGAGGGTGGTAAGGCACTGGAACAGGTTGCCCAGAGAAGTTGTGGGTGCCCCACCCCTGGAAGTGTTCAAGGCCAGGTTGGATGGGTCTTTGAATAACCTGGTCTAGTGGGAGGTGTCCCTGCCCATGGCAGGGGGGGTGGAACTAGATGATCTTTAAGATCCCTTCCAACACATTCTATGATTCTATGAGAAACACAGTTTTCTGGTGTTGAAGATTTCACAGAGAGCATCAGATAAGGATGAGGACAAACAGAATTCACACCCATGCTTAATGGCCAAAGTTAAAAGTGCACTGTGGAGTATCAGAACTTCACTAGAAATGGCAGTCTAAAAAAAAAAAAAAAACAACAACAAAAAAAAAAAACAACTACACCCAAACAACACAGCCTTTTCTTATTTCTCCTCTCACAAAAAAAAAAAAGAAAATGTTACTTGAAAGTTTAAGTGTCAGTTTGACTGTCCTAAGTTTTTTGTTGTCTATTCCTATTGACCACATGGAGGCAACCCAGCTCTGAAAAGGCACGCATTGGTCTGCTCCACATCAGCAGATTTGTTTACTGAGTCCCAATCTTTATTTCTTTGACTATAAATCCCTATCAGATCGAAGCTGTGGTTCCATTATTCCTCTGACAACAAAGCTGATTTAAAAGATTCCTGCTTGTCCCCATCCCCTATCACTCTTCTCTCTTCTCTTCTCTTCTCTTCTCTTCTCTTCTCTTCTCTTCTCTTCTCTTCTCTTCTCTTCTCTTCTCTTCTCTTCTCTTCTCTTCTCTTCTCTTCTCTTCTCTTCTCTTCTCTTCTTCTCTACCTCATGGAGCCTTCTCAGCTGTGCCAGATCTCAAATTTGATGTTTGTTTAATGGGGGGAAGCCAAACCCCAGTACTTCAAATTGGTTTAAGTTGACCACTACTGAAAGAAGTATGCATGTACTGTATCCTTAGCAAAAGCAACCTGCTTGTAAATGTCATTGAGAAGAAGGTCATTTAAAACCCACAGCAGATTGTGGTTCTGTGGCCCTCAGCAAGGGGAGCTGTGCACTGCTGGACAGTCAGCAGGACAAGTTTGATCGGGATTAGGCACAGCTGCTCAGCTGCAGTTTTAAGTGATGCAGAACACATGACACTGTCAGCCAGTTTTATTCTTTTATCCCAGCTGCAGAAGAAGAGATGAAACAACGTGGCATAAAAGCTATAAGATTAAACTGCCCCTTTGACATTTTCTGACCAAGTATTACTCGCAGGGTTTTTACCGGTTTAGAACTTTTTGTTGTATGGACTGAGTGCATCTGATCATGTTCCTTTCTGTCATGGAGCTCATCAGCACAGAGAGCCACAGCCTGAGTTTGCAGAGGAGATGAACACAGTCAGTACAGAAGCAGAAGCATCAGGTTGCTATTTTTGTTTTAGTAGAAAGACTGTATTTTTAAAGGCATCTATTTATCAACAATAATACTTTTTTGAAAACCTTTTTCATTGGAGCAGAAAAGCCTCCTGGCTTTTCTGTCTTCCTTCCTTTTTGTAGGGATGCATCGCTCCTGAGCTTGGAGGAGGTGGTCCTTGAATATTAACCAACTTTCCTGGACCCCTCTTCCCTCCAGCACTTCATCCCATGGCACCAATACCAAGCAGATTCTTCAAGAGGCCAAAGTCAGCTCTCCCAAAGTCCAGGGTCATCAGCCTGCTGCGCACCTTCCTCGCTGCCTCGAGGATCTCAAACTCGACCATTTCATGGTCACTACAGCCCAGGCTGCCCTTGAGTTTTGACACTGTCTACCAGCCCCTCCTTGTTGGTAAGAACGAGGTCCAGCATAGCTCCTCTCCTCGTTGGCTCCTCAACCATTTGGAGAAGGAAGTTGTCCTCAATGCAATCCAAGAACATCCTGGATTGCCTATACCTGGCTGTGTTACCCTTCCAACAAATGTCAGGGTGGTTGAAGTCACCCATGAGAACCAGGGTCTGTGAACATGATGCCGCCCCTATCTGTCTATAGAGGGCTTCATCCACTCGGTCTTCTTGGTCGGGTGGCCTGTAGCAGCCCCCCACTGTAATGTCCCCTGCTCCCGATTTCCCTTTAATCCTGACCCATAGGCTCTCAGTTGGCTCTTTATCCATCCCTAGGCTGAGCTCCATGCATTCCAGCTGCTCCTTCACATATAAGGCAACACCGCCTCCTTGTTTCCCTTGCCTCCTGAAGAGCCTGTAGCCTTCCATGGCAACACTCCAGTCATAGGAGTCATCCCACCAAGTTTCTACGATGCCAATGAGATCGTAGCCTTGGAGGAGTGCACACATCTCTAGCTCCTCCTGTTTGTTCCTCATACTCCGTGCATTTGCATAGAGGCACTTCAGCCATGTCCTCGTTGAGGCTGACTTGGCTAGAGCAGCTGTAATTTCTTTTCGCTGCTCTCCAGGTGGCATTCCTGTGTCATGTATTAACGGTGCCTCCCCATTGCCTCCTGTTGGTCCAGGAGCTCCTGGCTTGTCTATGTAAGACTTTGAGCATGCTGCAGTGTAGCCAGCACATTTTGGAGCTGGGCTGCAGGCCCTCTCCAGCACCCTGTTCCTCTATCTTTGGTACAACATCCCTTGGCTGGTCACGGGCAAACCCGATAATACCCCCGTCCAATAGAGGAAAATATTCTCTAAAGGGAACTGTGGCATTCACACAAAGAATAAAGATCTCTTAGCTTTAGAACCAATAAAAAACTGTAAGATTCCAGTTCAGAAATGTACTGTGTTTTCAGGACAGCACTTGAGCAAAAGCATGTTAGTATATGCTTAAATTTATTTATCTATGCTTATTTAGGGTATTTTATTTTGTATGCAATTAGATGTAAAGTAAAAAGCCAAGCAGAGGTTTCTAAGCAGATCAACAAACAGCATCTCCTCCTTCCCCTAGGAAATAACTTCCTCTTCCCCATCCATTGCTCATACCCTAACGCGGCCATAAGCAGAGAGCTGGGAGGCAAGGTCATACCAAACACCTACAAGGGGGCAAATGCTGGAGTACTTTTAAGTCCTCTCACAGCCAGGTCTCCAGCTTGTACCCTGCTTCCAGAAACAACAATTCCCATTGCTGGGCTGTACTGAGTCACCTGGTACTGTAAAGCTGAACCCAGCTCCTTGGGAAACAGTGCTAATTAATCCCAGTTGTTCCCCTATAGAGATGTGAGGTATTTAGCTCCAGCGTCTGCAGTGGCAGGCAGAACCAGGGAAACCTTTTTGATTTACCCCCTCCTTTGTACATCTCTTGTGTTTCAGGACTGAAGCAAGGTACAGGCCTGTACCAATGCAGCAGTACGCATTTGAGAAAGAAAAATAACAGTGGATTGAATGTCAGGCATTATGGAGACAAAATCAAAATACTCATTGAACTGCTTCCTGCTGGCATATATTATAAGGTAGAAACTGCTGCTGAAAAAAAAAGAAAAAACAAAAAACACTCAAATGCTAATGTTGTGGGGTGATTATACACCATGTTCATAGCACCTGGAACACACTGCATGCATGTGCACTTAGAGGAGCAAAGACACAAGAAATGAGAAAAACAAATAGTGGAGCTGTTTTAAGGAAGAGTGCTGTGCTGTTTCCATCTCCCTCCACACTACCCAACCTGCTTGGTTTGAGGAGTGAGGAACACCAAGCAAAACCAGAGGGAGGGTAGGAAGCTCTATGTGACTACCTTCCTCACTAAACAAATGTCAGAAGCAAAGTTCAAAGTGATTATTTCCCCTCTTAACTGAAAACAAAAATCCAGATACAGTCTGTAGGCTGGAGGAAAGGCACAAAAGACAAAACCAGCACACCCTCAGACCCAAACCTGCAGGCTCAGTCCCAGCTAGTAATGTTAGAAACACATATGTTTGGCTCTAGATCTTGATTACTAACTAACCATTTGCCAGCACTACAACATCCATCAGCCCCCACAACAGATGAATCAACTGGCAAATATATTCTCTTTACAGGGCAAATATTTGCCCTTCTTGCTAGCTCCACCTCTTCATGCACGACCTGCTCGCAGGACCAGTTCCCAATGTTTTAAAACATCCCCTGTTAATAACAATAGTGATCTAGCTTATTAAGAAAGAACACTTCAGGTGTTCACACTTCTGTCTTTCATGCTTCCCTCATCTGTAAATGAAATTAGAAATCAACATCATTATCGTTTTGCAGCCCCAAGGAGGACTGGAGCTGTGATGTGCTCAGTGCTTTGCAAAAATATGATGGGAATCAGCCCCACACCGATGAATCTACAGTCGCAGAGACAACACAGGGATAAGGTGTGGATGATTTGCTTGGAAAGCAAAAGGATTTGTCCACAGCCATTTAGCCAAGCAGGAATAGAACCTAGGTCTCCCAGCTCTTTTCCTGGCTATTTAAAACCAATTCTGTGCTTATCAGGTACTACTGGTAGCACACCATCACAGTCAGATTTATGTCAACAAAGGGAGACTGCCTATTCCAGAACAGCAGCAGAAGGAGAGGTCTCCAAGTCATCTAGTCCATCTGTTTCCCCTGAAACAAGGTCAAGTTTACCCTGATAATACCCAACATGTTAATATGATCAGTTCTAAAGCATTTCCAATATCAAACAATATATAACTTCCTTATGTTGCTTGGCCTCATACTGGAACATTTTTCCTGAAGGTCTACAGCAAATCTCCCATGCTACAGAGTAATCCAAACCCTGCATCTGTCATCAAAGTAATAATAGACTAAATAAAATATATAGAGAGAATTTCCTTTTCACTGAAGTTCCTGAGTTGCATCTGCTTCTGGCACAATTTTCCCTTTTGTGGGCTCTAGGAAACTGCAGTGGAATTAACTACTATTTGCATTTCTAAATGGAGCCTGGGAATTTTTTATCAAGGGTTGTCCTTGAACATTTTGCTCCCAACAGAGTGAATTCATTTGGTTTTCAGTCGAGAGAGACTAATTAGTTTTTAACCATGAAAAAAGATAGGAGTTGATAGTTCCCTCTGCTTTGTTATCAGCGAATGTGATTAGACGGCCTGTGTTCAGAAACTGTCTGCCCTTGATGACATCTGCCAGATTTATAAGCTCCTGTATTGGGACCAGTACTGTTCAGTATCTTAATCAATGAAATAGACAGTGGGATTGAGTGTATCCTCAGCAAGTTAGTGGATGACACCAAGCTGAGTGGTGTAGTTGACATTCCTGAGGTATGGGATGCCATCCAGAGGGACCTGGACAAGCTCGAGAAGTGGGCCTGTGTGAACCTCTTGAGGTTCAACAAGGCCAAGTGCAGGGTACTGCACCTGGGTTGGGCCAACCCCCAGTATCAATACAGGCTGGGGGATGAAGGGATTGAGAGGAGGCCTGCTGAGAAGGACTTGGGGGTACTGGTGGATGAAAAGCTCAACAGGAGATGGCAACGTGTGCTCATAGCTCAGAAGGCCAACCACATCCTGGACTGCATCAAAAGAAGCGTGGCCAGCAGGTCAAGGGAGGTGATTCTGCCCCTCTACTCTGCTCTGGTGAAACCACACCTGGAGTACTGCATCCAGCTTTGGAGCCCTCAGCACAGGAAAGACATGGACCTATTTGAGCAGGTACAGAGGAGGGCCATGAAGGTGATCAGAGGGCTGGAGCGCCTCTCCTGTGCAGACAGCCTGAGAGACTTCGGGTTGTTCAGCCTGGAGAAGAGAAGGCTTCGGGGACACCTTATAGCAGCCTTCCAGTAATTAAAGGGGGCCTACAGAAAAGGTGGAGACAAACTTTTTAGCAAGGTCTGTTGTGATAGGACAAGGTATAATGGCTTTAAAGTAAAAGACAGAAGATTTAGACTAGAGATAAGGAAGAAATTTTTAACAATGAGGGTGATGAAACGCTGGAACAGGTTGCCCAGAGAGGTGGTAGATGCCACATCCCTGGAAATATTCCAGGTCAGGTTGGATGGGCCTCTGAGCAACCTGATCTAATTGAAGATCCCCAAAGTCCCTACTCATTGCAGGGGAGGTTAGACTAAAGGCCCCTTCCAACCCAAACTGTTCTATGATTCTATAATTAAAGGCACCTTTCAGAAGGGGAGTGAAATGGTATCAAGGTCTTGCTTACTCTTTTAGGATAGAGCAGAAAAGTCTGACAGGTGAAACTGGTGAGCTGAACCAACACAATGCATGGTTAAAATGCTTCAGCATCCATTAGCAAGCCTCTAAGCCTTTCACTTTGGCTTAGATCATTACCTTTGTACAAGCAAGAGGCAGCTGTAAGGGGAGGCTGGAGGTGCCCTCCCATTTGGAAGCGGGAGTACCCAACAGCCTCCTGGGTCACAGCAGGCAGAAACCCTCCTGGGGAACACATGCTGCCACAGAAGCAGTGAAAGCCCAAAGCAAAACCTAGCCTTGTGACCTTCCCTGTACAAGGACACATCATCATATGTAAAGCTAGAGCCTCAAAGTAAGACACTCTGGGGAAAATTATTTTTCTTGCCTCATCAAAACCCTTGTAGCAGTCTTGGGTGCCATCCTCTCAAGGAGATAACTGTATGGACTTTCCTCCACTACCAAGCATGGGGAATGGATCATTCTGCATACGAGTGCTATTCCTTAAGGTACTGACTTTCGTTTTTCCTCATATACACTGCAGAGGGCTTGTTGAGATCACACATGCCCATATCCCGGGTATGGTCACACAATTTTACTTGGCAGGTGAAAAAACATTGGCTAGTGCACTCTCTGCCATAATTGCAATATGTACAGGAATAAACAGGTTATAACTTAAAAAACAATCAACATTTTCCACCCCTTACCAAGCAGAATGAGGTCTAAATCCCCCTGGGTTGGGCTCTGTGCTCAAGGAGGAAACCATCATGCTAACTTTGTGGTAAAAGGCATTGCTTAAATCCTGGCCAGCTCTACTAGATATGTATAAAACTTCCATGCAAGAGCAGAAAGCTCTGGAAGCTATGTGATGCTGGCTCTTCAAATAAGAGTGATTTGACTTTATTATTTTAAACTTCAGTTATTTCTTTATTATACTTACAGGCAACACGTCAGATAAAGGCATAAATTCTTATCAAAAAGACACTGCCACCCAAAGTCATCATTAAAGAAATGAGTTACAAGTGACATAGATAACGATCTCAACAATGTTTAATAAAGCTGAAGAACTCTATTAGTAAAGCTAAATGAAAAAGGGAGCTCACGCTTCATTATATCAGTGCCCGTGTAATAATTTCATACACTACCAGCAAACTGAAGGGCAGTGGCCTTCAGATAATAGGGAAATGATTATGTACACAGAGAAGTTTTAGTCTGACCCCAGGTACTGGGCAAGAGAGAAGCTCCTGTGTAAGCAGACACTGTCCGTTCCCAGTTTGCCATGGGGGCTGCAGCACTTGGAAGAACACAAGGTAAAGGGGGACACAGCCTCAGGCTAGGATCCTCTAAACTGAAAACAAAGACTCCAAGGGCTGATTTAATATCCTGCTTCAGGGCAGCAAAGGTCTTCAGTTGACTTCCAAGTAAAATGGAGGCATTGAAGTATTTTGCAGAAGGACAGTGTGGTTTATTTCTACAGAACAATATTGTAGAAATTCATTAATTGAGCATCCTTAGAAATATTCATCCCCTTCATTAGATGAGTGCTGCAAAGTGCAAACCTACTTTTCAGAGCTTATTTCTACCCCCTTTCTTTTCCCCTGAAATAAAGGGGTTTAAATCCAGTGTCTTCAGATAGCACTGCGGGGGGGGGGGGGGGGGGGGGGGGGGAGTGTTAAAAAAATTAATCAGAAATCAGATTCTGTGGGGGAAGAATATTCTTTGTCTCTACTGATGCTCCCAGGAATCCCAAGGCAGTGGTTGTCAGTCTGAGAAATGTAAGTGCTGCTAAGATAAAGACAGTATTGTGGAGAATATGGTGCCAGCAAAAGGTGCCGAATACCCTCGTTGGTAACAAAAGCCTCCAACCAGTGAATGACAGGGATATGACATGATGTTGTTACACAATGCACAAGAGAGTTGATTATATACATAGGTGACCTGTTTCAGGGGAATTTAGAAGAAAGGGCTGTTATTAAAATACAGTGGTCTTCGCCCAACTTCTTTGCAATGACAGGTCATTCAAGTCACCCCTTTGCTGTGCAAGAGATGGATAGAAGACCTGCAAAGCCAAAGCAGTCACTGACACAAATGCAATAATAACGAAGAGAGGGGAAAAAAAGAAGGGGGGCAATCAAGGAACCTCCATGGAGTTTCTTCATTGACTTTAAACCTGTGCTCAACAGCAAACCACCTAGCCACACTGGTACTAATTAAGCTTCAGAGCTGACACACTGCTGCTGAGCAGAGGAAATTCTGCAGTGCTAATGGGCAAAAACGTATGAGTAGCCTGCACAGGAAGAAAGCTAAAGATAACTTTGTTCACTGTTAAAGACAACTGCATTCACCACTGATAGTTCTTACCTAAGCAGAGGAAGACTTGGCCCAAACTTCAGAGGCAGCTCTGCAGAGAAATCTCACCACACCTTTGGGAAAGCCACAGAAGATAGGGGATGGCACTCAATTCTGAATCAGTGCTCATGAGTGACATGGATATTTGGGACATACCATGGAGAGATAAATGGAATTGACTACGTAACACAGTAGGGAAAGGGAAAGAAAAAAAAAAAAGCCAGAGCTCTCCTAGACTGAACTGCAAGTGCTTCATAAGGTAAAGAAAGGAGACAACTATCCTGTGTTAAAGTGCAGGCAGGCCAGAGGTTTAAGTAGCATGCTCAGCTTCACTTCCACAAAAAATAAGACTAATTTAGAGTGCAAATAAAAAATGATCCAAAGCATTGGATTCTTCTTTCTTAATCACTTCAGGAACTTCAGTATCGCAGGACCTTGACTACAAGCAGCTTCTTCTGTGTCTCCTATACAGAAGACAGACCAACAGACAGCTCCATGCATCCCTAGACATAGGAAATTCGGGTAAGCACCTTTAAAAGGGCATGAAGGAGAAAACTCCCATGAACAAGGAACCCAGGAATACAACAGGACTTTGATTTTCTCTGCCTTCATCCAGTAGCACTGGATCCACCTTCTCACTCATCATCCTGGTATCAGAAAATACTGTGCAATTAGAGCATAACTTCATAGCACTGTGATGAGTACCAGCGCTATTCAGGGGTAATGCAGCAGCCATATCCACTAGGACTTTGCCATGCCAGACACTGTACACCACCTACTTCAGGAGACCTAGCACCTCTCCCAAAAGCTCTCTGTAGCTATGGCTTTTAAGGTTTCAGAAAGTAGCATTTCTACTGCTTCCCCTGCAAAACTATCAAAGCAATACATCTTACTACCAGGAAATATTATGGAGGAAAACAAAGATGAACAAGTCAATTTATAAATCTCATTAGTGGGATGACTATGCTCTCTCTTCAACAACCTACGATATTGTTTTCAAAGGACAGTCATCCAAATGCCAAAACTAAATTAGTAGTAACTGGCTTCTGATTGGGAATTTCCATACAGAGGTGACAAACACTGACAGAGATGAGCTCCTCTCTCCCTTGTTGGTATAGGGCAGCATGAAATATGATATACCTGGATTTTAAGCTTCCCCAGGGCGTCATGTCCCAAAGACGTAAGATTCCTATTTTCAGTAAAAAATAATTTGCATCAGAGGGATTTAAAAAGCATGTTATAAGGAGAACAAGCAGTTTCAAAATCCAAATGAAAAGCTACGCTCAGCATTTAGAACCTGGGATTTAGTTCAAGCTGTTCTTATGGCTTGAAAATTTCTTTCCTGTAAAAGGCATTTGCTTTATGTTAGTTTAAGATAAGCAAAAATAAAACCTATTTGTACCACATTTCCAAGGAGACAAATGAGCCCAGAGCTTTGTGAAGTCAAGGGCAGCTACTGATTTTGCTCCCTTCCCACAAAGATGCAATGCTAGTCCCTTCTCTAGCTGCAGAGTTGACTAGCTCAGTTCTATGGCACCTTAGCTAACAGCCACGATGGATGGTGCTGCTGCTCCAGCAGCCTCCAGGCTGCCAGCTGCCTCAGAAATCATGTACATACTGAACTGCACCATCCAGTGCATCTTCACTGAACACACCTTCTTCACTGAACACACCTTCTTCACACCTCTCTTGCTGTTGCTGCTCAAGGATACTTCGGCAATCTGCAAGCTTGTTTTGATTTCCAAATCTATTCATATTTGATTTTGTAATACACTGAAAGCATAGCAATGGCACAGTTGGTGACTAATGAGGTGGGAGTCAGTAAAGTGGGGCAGATCCTGACAGGTAGGCTGGATCCTTTGCTTGCATTCAAGGCTGGGTGGCTTACCTTATCCACAGCATGGGTTACAGAGGGGAGATGAGATCTTCGTGGCCTTCAGCAGTGATCCGCTCTGGCTGATGCCGGCACTGCACTGAATGGCTTTGAAAGGGAGATGGAAACTACTATTTCTACATTATAAAGCTCCTATAGTACACAATGCCCAGCAAGTGAACTCAGAAGAGTATATGCCCAATACAAAAAGTCCTTCAGAAAGAAAATACTGAGGTGGGGAAAACTTGAAATATGCAATTTTACCTATTTTGAGAAGCAAGGCTAATAGTCTATGTTTTATGCATCAACTTCAAGTGTTCCAACACTGCCCTGATTATTAAAGGTTTTATCTAGTCACTTGTATTATTAATTACGTCTTCCAAAACCAAACAGGCATCTGGAAATACAATGTTACTTTGAAAAGGAGTCAGGCTTTTATCCCTCCTTAAATCACCAGACAGGCCAAAGAGTTCTTGGGGACCTTCACTGGTTATAGTGGCCTTAGCCAGCTTCTGTCCAGAACATTCCTTCTGCAAACAAACTAACCAAGAAACTAGCATGTAACTAATTACAAATACCGTTCTCTACAGTCAGTGTAGCAGGTGCATTTCCATGAGGTTTCGGCAACCTACTTAAATCTAACTGATCACAAAATGCATTAGCAAGTCAATACATCCTTATTAACTGTGAATACTACAGCATTAAACAGGTGGGTTTAAACTTCTTTTTTCTTTGCAAAAAAGACAGAGACCAGCGTCTTTTGTAGGACCCAAGAAATACACGAGCTTAATGCCATTGAGGATATTTTATGATTTCACAGAAGGAGTTTGCTAGGACTGTAGAACTTTTGGTACTAATTAGCTATATATGTGATAATAAAACTAGCACAACTATGCAGGCCTGCAATAATTGCTGCTGATCTGACTTGCAGATGATCTGACTAGCAGAACTTTTATTGTCACATATGTAATGCTACCCAGGTAGCAAATGATTCCTGTCTTGGGGGGCAGGATGAATGGATCAAAATCTCATATTTGGCTTTCATTTTTGTTACATTTCCAAAACTCTGTGCTTCTGGAAAGGAAAATTTCTAGAAAATTCACCACATATATCAACCTGTTGCATAGTAATGTTAGTTCTCATGCAATGATATGAAGCAAAATAGGGTTAGTGTCCTAAGCCATAAGTGAGGTTGCAGTATCAGACATTGACCATGGAACATTTTTCCCTTTGGACGTATAAAACCTGGCCACAGTTAGGAACAGCTGCACACGAAGAAAGATCTCATGATCTCACAGTAAAAAGATAAGCCTTGGTGGTTCTCTGCTCATTGCAGAGGGGTTGAACTAGGTGACCTTTAAAGGTCCCTTCCAACACAAAACCATTCTACAATTCCATGATTTAAAACTGTTTTCCCCTGAAGAGCAGCCACAGCACATTCATTGAATGCTTACACATCCCACCTACTGACACGAGACAAAGATTCAAGGCAATACATATTCATGTAATATGTTTCATGTATTTATTAGTAGACAACCACAACAAGAAGTGGAAAACAAACATCACATACAGCTTCCTCATGCCCACACTCTTGATGGCTTTACATGTGTTTGGCTATTGGCCAGCAACACACTGCAGAGCCTGTCAGCAATGTAACAGGTCATTTCAACTGCATACCCTGCCAAAACTCCATTGAGGGCTTGCAAGCAAGGAACTGCATTGTGGAAGAAGGAGCTGATGGTCTCACTTGATACACCAACAGAAAGCCATCTGCCTTCCAGGTATTGCACAAGGCAGCAGCAGCTGGCAGCATCAGTACTTTTTTCCCTCTCCCAAAACAAACCTGTCACTGTTTTTTCCTATTTTCCCAGAAGCTCTTCCTTCTCCCCATGCCGCAGAGCAAGTTCACATCCCCCACAGCTGGATGAACTCACTTGAACAGGGAAACTAAATTCCACTCTCACCATGTGCTAACTGCTCCTCCAGCTCAAGAGGGAAATGTGTACCTTCCTCATGTAAATAAGCCGAATCTCCCATTACTCCTGTTACAGTAGCATTTTTCAGCATCATACTGCAATCACGAAGAACTCCACATTGCCACCAGAGCAGGTAAATAACTACCTGGACATCTCTAACAGTGCCCCAAATGGGGTGATGACTGTATTACAATGCAGTGATTGCAGAAAATCTGCAAAGTAGGCATCCCCTGAGTGACATGAAAGGTGTTGTTCCTTTTGCCTTTTGCTGCCCTTTTTCTGGATAAGCTTCTTAACCTGCTCTATTTCATCACATGCAGACTGAAATTCATGCACAAAATTTAGTAGGTCATAGAAAAGAGAAGCTAATTCATGGAAATGCATGTGCTGAATGCAGTTCACTTTTCTCTTTTTAGCACATTCTGTATACAGCACAGGCACAGCCTCATTACTGAAAAAGAACAAGACGAACTGATTTAATGTCTCATACCTAGAGTTACAGTAAACGTGATGCTAGCTGGTAGATAGGAACTGAGTGCAGCCAGTGACACACTAGGGTATTTTTACAGACGGGCAGTTTACGGTTCTATTTTTATTGCCTTTGGGGGCTTCAGTTCAATCCATGGAGTAGCTCATCTGCATTACTCAGACACGTTTCTGTGACGCCGTTCTGGGTAAGCACCACAAAGGACTACTTTGCATCACGTACGGCTGCAGGCTGCGTGGGTCTCCGAGCAAAGAAAGGCAGAGGAGGGTTTCTGACTGTCAGCAAGAGAAATAAAGACTAGAGAGCTGGATTAAGCATCTGGAAAATTACTGCAGCCTCACAGCTTTTGCTGCTTGCTACCCAGGATGAGTCATCACCGGTTGCCGTGGCAACGGCTATTTTCCTCCTGCTGCTGATCCATTTTGTCTGTGTGAAGGTCCCCTGAAACCAGGAGCTGCACAAATAATGCAACAAAGTCACAGAAACTCCTATCAAAGAGCATTTGCATTTTGAATGTGCTAGTCTTGGGATGTAAAGAAGGAGAAATAAAGCAGTTGGGGCAGAAGGGCAGAGACAGCAAACACTTGGTTTTATTCAACCTGCATACCACTTCCAGACAGACGTGGTTAACAAAAAACCCTACCACCATTTTCACTAGGCAATGCCTATAAATAAAACATAATAACCTGTCCTAGACATTAGCCTACGATGTTCAACATCAATGTCAGATGCTCCACATTTAAAGGCACGCTCTAAAGCGGTTGCTTGCACAGCCCACTGTACAGATCCAGAGCTGGCCAAAGAATTATGGTTTCTAGGCTATGCCCTTACCTCCAACCTTGACAGAATGACCCCAGGCAAGTCATTCCATCTTGGAATCAAGTGCAAAGATAGAGCTGAAGAGAGCTGAAACTTTGTTGCTAAGCAATACTAAAGTCCTGAAACACCACCATCAAAGTTAACCCTTCTCCACCATCCTTCTGGGGTAAATGCAGTGCATGTTAGATTACCTCTGATGAGACAAGGAAGTCTGAGTCTTTGTCTACTCTGTATGTGGCTGGCATAGATCTCGCTCAATACTTCCAATAAAGTTAGTCTGATAGCCTTTGTTTTAATCTCTTCTCCTTTTTATGTCATGAATTAATGAACTTAGCCCCTGAAGGCAGCTTAACATGGCTGCTGATAGGAGCCTGACCCTGTTGGGTCAATGAAATGAATGGCCCCAACGTCCACTTGTCTGAGATAAGCTACAGGAATGTGAAAACTATGGATAAGGCAATCCTCCCAGTGAGACAAAAAAAGAAAGTCAGCCAGAGCAGCATTTGTGCTGCAAGCAGAGACAAGGCTAATGTTTGCCATGCTAATTTGTAATGTGGATCCCTAACTGCTGTGTGCTCAGACAGTGGACACACTTAAACCAAGCACATCAGGCCTTAGACCTCCCATGTAGCTCTCATTTCTGTTACCCATTTACATCAGCTGGAGCACATGAGGTGCTACTTTTGGGGTGATTTAGGAACTGAATGGAGAACACTGGTGTAGTGGTTTCCCTGTCTAGAAACTCCTCCTTTGACTCAGTTTCCCTAGAGGGGAGGAAGTCACACAGGCATACAAAGGCCTGAATGACTTACAAATCACTTGCCTGCCAGGTTTTCTTCCAAATCTGTCATCTGAAGCAAGGACAATTGATTACCTAACATCCAAGCGAAAGCAAGTTCTCTAGAGCAAGAACTTCTGCACTGGCACAATAGGCTAACTTAGAGCACAACAGCACTCTGATGGCAGCTTGAAGCTAAGATATAAAGTCTTCTCCCCCACTGCCCCCCCCCCTTTTTTTTTTGCTTTGAAGCGATCCAGTAGACATGCCTGCCTTTTCAGCAGAAGGCAGTTTGCCTTAAGGTTTACCTCCCAGACTGGCCTTGACCTTCAAGCAGCAGTGTAGGCACAATGTTTAGGCATTTGTTTGTGAAGGGTGGAGGGGGTGAGTTTTCTTTTCTCCAATGTATTTGTTTTGGGGAATGGTAGGATGATGTTCTTTTAATTTCTGTTCTTTACCTCTGGATATCATATCACTGTGTAAGAACAAGACCATGACTCATTTTATTTAAAATTGGGTTTGTGCAGAGAAGCCATAGCTTCAAAAACAATCTTTGCTATCATCTTTCAGAAAGTTTTTGGTTTTGACCATGTAGACCGTGACTTGCTTGCTGACCATCTCACAACTGTTGCAACTCTAGTAGGAGCAATGTTCTGTTTCTTTCCTTCTCCAGCATCATGCAGTAATCAAATTATGAAAACAAGCCGCACAGAGCAGCAAGAGAAGAAACAGCAACAGGAAGGATTAAAATTTCTGCATCCCCACTATGAAAGTGCTTTCAGCAAAGCACTCCAGCCCATCGTACACACCAGCTCAATGCACTGTCAGAACAAAAACCAAACAATCTGCTCTGAGGTTTCCTACCAGCAGAGCATAAGGAATACACCATTGGAAGTCAGAGCAGAGAAGCCACGAAGGTGAAAAACTGTCTCCTGAGGGTCCTGTGAGCAAAGGGCAGATAGTACCTGCAGGTCTGGGAGGGTAAACGTGAAAAAATGGCTGCGGTATGGGAAAGCCTGAGTATCCCTGAGCTAGAGCAGTCATTGAAGGGTGGGAATGGCAGCAAACCTTTCAGCCACCCAGCAAAGTGGTGTCATAGCAAAAAGAAAGCAGAAGTGACCAGGAAAGACTTGTAAAACATGAAACATAATTTGGTCTTTCATGTCCTGCACTTTGGCATGAAGAGCTGAAGACATGACAGGAGCTTCTGAGTTTTTTGGATCTCATATGAAGGTGCTGGACTATTTTTCTGACCGTGGATAGCTTAAACCTAATGGGCCTTTTCAGATCAAACTCAGGAGTATGATTGTCATCAGGGCCCCCTACAAAGGAGAGTTTTCAAGCAGAACTACACTGGTAAGGTTTCAATATTATTACTGATGTTAGCTCCTTGTGCACACAAACTTAGCCTTCAGTACATGCCCCTTTTTGTGATGTAATTTATGTTGCTTTGAAAGTCCACCCAGGGAACTACAGTAAGTCTGGTACAAATTCTAACACTCTAATTAGAATCCTACTGTTGTGCTAGGAAGTAGACAAAAAACTGAAAGTCCGTCAGAGGCAAGAAAGAGCTACTCGTGAATGATCAGGAAAACACACTGAGAACAGTTAATTCTAGACCAAGTGCATGCTGATGCACTCCATCTATTCCCATGGGATTTGAAAAAAAAATATATATATACACCCCACAGTGCCTGTATTACTTTACAAGAGTAAGAATACATCCCAGGAGAAGATGATCTAAAACCTTCACTGAACTTGTACAGGTGAGCTATGCTGAGAATTTGGGATCTTGTTTGTCCATACAGGCTTGCACCAAACATGACTGAACTGCCTGGGGCTTAGGGAAGGTTCACACTCCTAGGATAATGCAGATTGGAAGAGATGTTAGGAGGTTCTTAGTCCAATCTGCTGCTCAAAGCACAATCTGCTTTGAGGTCCTATGGGGATGCTCAGGGCTTTATCCAGTCAGGTCATCAGAACCTCCAAGGATGGAGTTACCACAGCCCTGCTCAGAAACCTGCCTCTCTGCCTGACTGTTTTCTCAGGAAAAAGGTTCTTCCTTATATCCACTCTGAGTCTCCCTCGTTTTAGTCTACCCGGACAGAAAAAAAACCCCGAACAACTAAATGAAATGGAAGCTATTTACCCAAGTCCCTGGGTGAAATCCTCTCTGCAAGGAACAGTAATTCACACAGCCCTGTGGGGTCCTTACCACAGGCCTCCCAACAGGTGCAAAATGAGGAGTAGGGAACCAGTTAGCTATCTGCAAATTCAGTTTGTTCTGCAATATTCTCTTCCAGGGTTGGGAGGAAGAGAGAGGAGGGAGGAGTATTGGACTTTACACACACTGGAACAATCTCTAGTTGTCAATGGTTCTTTCTTATTTGTGACAAGAGATCAGGTAAGGACAAAGTGAATGCTGGCTCCCTTCCTGAATTCATCAAGCATTTTGTCATTCACCCACATTTCATTTCATGCTTTAAATTCCCTTAACATGTTGCCAGATAACTCCAAGCCTGAGGGCAGAACTGAAGGAACACTGCAGAGTTTAAGTCTCAAAGGCTAAACCTTACACACCATTGCCACAGGGCCATGATTTCAGTGGTGAGAAGCTTTATGTTAGCTACCTTACTGATTTCTACAATGAAGCCGCATCCTTTTGCCTTAGATGAGGGAAGGGGGGAGAAATATTTCAGCTTCCTGTAGCATTGGTAAAAATGGTTATTAGCTCTTTTCTCCTCATCCTTTTGAGGACTGGGTGAAGATCAATCAGCTGATGCTAACATTTGAAGGTAGCCACAAGCAAATTATCATGTTTTCTGACCTGGTCAATGTTCAGAAAGTTTTGCAGAACAGACAGGCTGCATCATAGACTTGCAGGAAAGGTAATCCTCACCCGCTCCAATCTTTCCAGATCAGAATTTGGCTCAAATATGGAGCTAAACAATTTAAGAACTATATTGTGAGACTACACCCTGACCCAAATGCGCCCTCGAAATGTATGCATTTGTCAGTAATGGTCATATGGGAGGTCTGCAGGGTTAGACTGCCATTATTTCCAAACAACCACCATCAGTAGTCAGTTCTCAGACACCAAAACACTATGAAGCTAGCTAGGTATCGCAGTTATTTTACACCTTTGTCAGACAAGCAATTTCCTTCATCACCGCAAACAGACAGGAACACTGCTTTACTATGGAAAGTAAGTTCAAGACATGTATCATAAGGAGATACAGGAAAAAAAAGAGAGTAAAATTATTCAAGCAAAAGCTGCTGGTGCCAGAAGTTCACAGAAAATCAACAGCTCATAAAAATAGAGTAGGATGTCATATAGCAAGTCACCAGGAAAAATCTGGCCATTTAAGGTGCATTGATGTGATACTGCATGCACACTACAAAAGGAGTGAGTATTTTAAGACATCATCAAGAAGTCCAGAAGAGATCATCATGTTTTATATTAACAAAACATACTTTGTGCGAGAAAGGATAGAGTGCGTGAAAAGATAGGTTATTAAAGAGAAAAAAAAGTTTTTTTCTTAAATCCAAGCTTACAACCCATAAAATGCAGAGCTACCACCAGGAAAAAAAAAAAAAAAAAGATACTCCATATAGTAACAGAAGATTATATGATTTATATGATTTCATTCATTCTGAAAATAGGAAATCTTAGAAAAAATAGATCTCTCAAGCTCCAGAGCTGCTGTATTGCTGTATGAATACAAGTTACAAACACCTTTCCATACTTAAAAAAAAAAAGCCACAAACAGGAAAAAAAATGGTGAAACAAACCTTTCTTCATCCCAGGAAGATGACAAAAGGTCAGGGAGTTAGTACATGAGCACCAAAAATTAAAACTGAATGTAAATAAATGAAGTTAATCTAACTGAGTTTCATTTGAGAATGAATAACAAACCACAAACAAATATATAGCATATGAGCCATCTGAATAATGCATGCTGTTCTTTCAGTCCAGAGACAATATTTATACATGAAATAACATTTTTAGTCTTACTAGATGGCCTCTAAATATAGAGCAAATTGTTTTTAAGAAGCATAACTGGGAGAAGAGAGGAAGATATTTAGATTCCTGAGCAACGTTTCCATTTGCAGTCCTTAGCGCAAGTTCAGTGTTAGTGAAAATCATCCTGAAGATTTTGATGACTTGGCCTCAGTATGGACAGAACCAGGCAGCTCCCAACACTGCCTGGTTAGTGGTCATTGGCAATGAAAGGAGGATTTTGAACATATGTGAAGCGTGTCAATTTCTTACATCAGTCCTTGAACTTTTTGCTAAGACTGTCAATAAGAAGGCAAAGGAAAGCCTGTGGACTTTTTCCACTATTGCACTCGCATACCCATACTTTCTGTTTGGACCACTGAAGAGCCCCAAATCCCTAAATGCTGTATTATCCCTTCACCAGTCTTCAGAGCCATCTGGGGTAGTACTGGATATCTTTGCTTAACACACCTCAAGTGGTTAATTGCATTTTGCAGTTCTCTGCCACCAACACAGCTCCCAGTCCAGGGTAATAATTCCAAATGTTAGCACCTACCAGTGAAAACTCAGCCCAGGGACAGTGCTGATATGTTACCACAGCAACAGTTATTTATGAACTTGCACCTTCTTGGCTGCCAAGGACCATTTTGAAAGCCTCTGCTCCCCTTCAGCCCACGTAGGATGGGGACACATACAGCTGCCTCAGAAGCTGATAAGCTAAAGTGACACTAGTAAAATGAAAAAAAAAACACCCAAACCCCAGTATCTTAAGAGAATTATTGTACTGCATATGTGAGGATGAGTCCATTTCCACCAAGGACTGCATCTATGGACATGAATCAGAAGGGGTGAAAGCAGTGAAGAGATTTTTAAGAAGTAACTGAGAGCTAAGGAAATCTAAGGAGAGAGCTTTAATGCCCAAGCACAGTATATTACGTACTTAGCCAGCTTATCTACATCAGATCTGCAATGCAGAATTGCACATATATCAGACATCAAAGCAGTACTACTAGCCACAACATACCCCTTCAAACCAGCAAGGGCTTTGTGATGCACTAACCAGAAGCCTTTCCTGACATGCTTTTTTCCTTTACTGTTTCTTGAACAATCCAACAAAAGGAAAGATGTGGTGGAAGGAAAAGACAAATCCCCTCTGAAAATTCAGGGCACATGAGGCAAGATCACAGCCCTCCCTCCTCTAGAGGATACTGCAAGCTGACCAGGAATACCAGAAAATAGGAAGTACAGCTTTCTAGGGAGTGGCTGTTGTTTGCTTTGGGTTTTTTTTTTCCACGTCTGCAGGCCAGAATGGACACATGGTTTTCAGCTAGCATCCTATGGAATGGCTGGTCATGCTTAGGGATGACTCAGCTTCCTGGATCACAGATTGATAAGGCTCCCTTTGTGGTTAGTAGTCTGTAAATTGCTTTGGGATGCTCCAAGATTAAATATCATAGCATAAAATATTTTCATTACCGGGTGTGGATTTATGCACTACTTCTCACGGACTATAGGACAGAAACCAGCCCCTTGTCCTGTCAGAGGGCTAACTCTTAAAAAAAACAAAAGGCAAACAAAAACCTTCCCAAAAGACCAGGTCTGTGGTCTATTAGCAGACAAGTCATGCTGCTCTACCTTTCTCTCATTTTCTGTGCCTCTACCCAGGACATTTGTACACCCTAGTGCTTGCTATTTTTAGTGACTGCTCAGGAACAAGTCTACCAAGTAGAATACATTATCCTATCACTAAAAGCTGTCACTTTATCAAACAAATTTCCTGGGATTGTATAAATTATGCCCTTGACTGGCACATCAAGCCTGTTCTGCTGATGGTTTTCCATGTCAGTCTGTTAACCATTTGATGTTAAGGTGAATCTTAGCAACATACTTGAGCCCAGTCCTGGGGTCCAGAATGAAGGCTACTTAAAAGGCAGAAGCAGATTTAGACTGAGTTTTATAAACAGCTCTCTGAATGACGGGGTACTGTAGCCTACCTGTAGATCCACAGTAGCACCTATAGAACTCCACCACTTAAATCCATCACATAAGTATGCATCGTTATCTCACAGGAAAGGAGGACCTTCACAAGTCTGTAATCCCATTTCTACCTAGAGTAACCACTGAACAGACCTACAGGTGACCTACCAGGAACCACCAGCAAAGACTAAGCTTGGCAAAAGACTGAAAATGGAATGTGTAGGCTGACCCTTATGTTATATTGCCAGAGCCTGCAGTCACACAGTCATGCTTTACAGCCAGCAATGGGTCTTCTGAATTTGGCCAACCTATTTTGGATCCATTTATTTCTCCAGCTTCCGCAAAAAAAACTAAAAGAAAAAAGAAAAATCAGGTGACAATGAGCACCACAATTTCATTATGCACTACAAGAACCAGCAGGCTTAAAAAAAAAAACAACAAACTTTTAGGGCATTGCCTCCAATTGCATTTCAATAAATAGCAATAGTCTTTCCCTGTTCATCTTTATCACATCATTTATAGCACCCCCCATATCCTAGCCCAGTCCCTTTTCTTCCAGGGTGAAGAATCAAACCGCTTATGCCCTCTTCACATAGTAGTGAGTCCATGCCTTTGACTATTCTTATTGCCTATTTCCATCTTTTTTCTAGCTCTTCTTTTTGTGGTGGGGTTATTAGAACTGGCTACACTACTCAAGAGGTGGGTTACACCATTGACTTACATGGTAACAGAATGGATGTTTGACTACCTATCTTTCCCTACAATTCCTAACTTTCTAACTGAATTCCTAACTTTCTAACTGCTGTACACTAACCAGACAGTCTATGAAATATCCACAATGACCCCAAGATCTTTCTTAAATGATAGTAAATTACAGCCCAGGTATGCGTGTGTGTATATATATCTATTCAAGCTGATTTTTTTTCCCCACCCAGAGGGACTCATCAATTCACACTTATCAGTTTCCACTGGTAATATCATCTGTAACAGATACAGGTCACCAGTGTAGACAGACACTTGTTCTCTAGGAGCTTGACCAAGACCCAGTGCATTCATCACACCAGCTAATGGAAAGCAGTCAGAAACTGATGTCATATTTTAGCCTGGCTGGACAGTACACAACCTGCTAAGCTCCATTTTATTCATTCCACCTCACTTGTTTCCTTTGTATGGACAGTGTGATTTAGGAAATACTTGTGTCACAGCAGTGCACTGCAGAGAATTTGTACTGCTTCACTCTCCCTCTTCAGGTGCAATTAAAAAATAAATACCAAAAATAATTTATACACTTCCCAATCCCAAAGTGCTCAGTGGGGGTCGGTGGTTATATTCATTCTGTTCCATTGGACTCAAACACACCTAAACCCTTGGAGGAAGAAGTAGGACAGATGTCACAGAAGTCTCAATTTAAATTGAGTACTACAGCTATGAAGGTCCCCACCCCCCACTAGTAGTAAGCTGAAAGCATACACACAGATGCTTAAAACAGGAGCCTATCACAGCTTTCAGATTCACTGAACATCCCTGCAAAACTGTTTTTTCTTGCATCCTTTTAGCTCTGTCACCAACAGGATCTTCTTTCAGACCCATGTGAGTCATTAAATAGCCATCTAACACCATCTGCTGGATTGTGAAGAAAAAAATTATACCAGCAACTTACTGCCGTGCAGAAAGGAAGGAAAAAAAAAAAACCCAAACATTAAGGTGTCTGCGGCTTGGCTTTGTTTGAGTTCTCCCCCCTCACCCACACCTTATTTCTGTTTTCTTTCCTCTTTTTGAAAGGCAAATCTGGGCTGCTGGCACTAACAGGCAATCACAAAGACAAAGAGTCCTCTGCTCTGGACTGTGCAAATTGTTCAGGGAGCTGTGCCATGCAATTACTCTTCAAGATCACCACTGGTCCGTAGACCACCTGTATCCCTTCCTGATTAAATAAAAAGAAAATAACACCAGAAAAAGAAGCTACCCTGAAAATAAGCCTTCTGCAAAGTCAGGATATAATTCTCAAGGAGAAGGGGTGTAGAAATGAGCTGGCTTTCTGCTGAAAATCCAGGACCTCAGCATGAGTCAGATGCTGGGGATGCAGAGCCTGTGCAGCGAGAGGAAGCAGCCATTACACATTTAGACATTAGCTCAGACAGTAGCCCTTGGTTTCTTGCATCCTGTACAAAGGCCAAAATACCAGTTATCTCACCACCATCCAAACATGTACTTTTCCAAGACTGGCAGGGATATTTTTAACATCCAATTAGGCAGCTGCCACTGCTGTCGGATGCAAGATGATAGCTTTTAATTAGTTATTTATGGCAGGAGACTGCACCCTCTTTCTTGTTTCTTCAGATCAAATTTATTTCACACATCACCTAGCTCCTTACAACACGGGATGCAGTGGTTAAGCTTTTTCTTTCACCAAGGTGAAACACAGGCCTGGCTGAAATTATATCAGCTATAAAACACACTGTGGAGGTTGTGCATTTCCTACCTCCCACTCCTTTACTCCTTTTCTCTCCCCACTGTTTTCCTATTTTCATACTGAAATGAGGGATGAATCAGAGGTTCAACAGTTATTAGACATCAGATTTTATGTAAGGTCCTGATTTAGTCAGCCAGACATTGTGTGAAAGGACAAATTAGCTTTATTGACTTCTTACCCTATTAAGTCAGTGAAAGTACTGCCAGGATTTTACCCTGTGTAACTAACAATGCATCTGCTCCCTTATTCAAGGTTTTCCTCTGCTCCAGCTTTTCTGGAAGCACCAATATTTTAGCAAAGCAAATCTCACAGCAGTTAGTAGGCTGGTGCAGATAATACTGTAAAAGCTACTAGGAGCCCTGAATCATAGGATCCCCTTAGCAGTAAGGGGAAATAAAGGTCACGCCTCATGCACTGGTGCTGCCCAAAATGGAAGTTTACCGTCTGTGATAGAAGCAAGTATGATCATAGGATGAATTTGTTGAAGTATTCCCAGGAGAAAGAGGGTAGTTTTTGTGGCAATGTACAAAACACTGATAAGACTGCCTCTGAAATACTGCAGACAGCTCTGCTCACCAAGTTCAGGATGGACAAATTTCAACTGAGTCAGCACAGAAAAGAGCTCTAAGATGAACACAGCAACAGACAACCAAATACCTGAAAGGAGGGTGAAAGAAAACCAAACCTTTGCTTGGTTAGCCAGCAAAATTAAGGCTGCGATTGCAGTTTCAAAATATGTTTAATCTGATCTAACAGCAGGTTGCCATCAGAAGGGCAGTCCCGCTTGCCCCAGTCCCACAGCCCTACTGTCTCCCTTGTGTTAAGTGAGTGAGATCACAAGCCGACGCAGCTCGCTCTGCTGCTGCGGCATGTCTAAGTCGGACAAAGGAAGCAGCAAGAATATGCAGCTGAGGGAAAAGCAAGCATCTCCTCTTTCAGCAGACTCAAGATGAAATGAGGCATAATGTAAAACTGCCTTAAGAGGGCAATTTATGAAGTGCTGCTAAGTACAGCAGTTCCAAAAAGAACCCACAAAAAAAGGAAACCACACAACCAACCAACCAAAAAAAAAAAAAAAAAAAGAAGAAGAAAGAAGAAATTAATAATTTCAGCTAAGGGACAATGCCAGCCCAAGAACTAATGTTTATAAATTAACCATAAACACATTTAGGCTGGAAATAAGCCTTCTCACAGGGCTACTGGATCCTAAGCCTCAATTAATATTTCAAGAAATCTTGATCAGTTTATAAAATGAATGATGTTTTCCTTCCAATGGCAGGGGAATAGAGAATGCTCCTGGAGCTGCCTGCCAATCCCACATTCCTAGGCTGACTGTCTATTTATATCAACCATTCTAATAGAGAAATTATTTAAAAAATTTAAAGGCTCCAGAAACTAAATTTCTTGCTATAAGCAATGTCAAAAAAAAAAAAAAAAATCTGCTCTAGGCGACTCAAATCAAAGATTCAAATAAATTCTGGACAAAGCATTTTATTGCATGCTGACATAATAGATCAAAAGCAATGTGTCCCTTTTGGACATTTGACTTTTCAGGGCAAAATTGGTTCAATTGACCAACATATGTTACAGAAATTGATTTTTTGCCTGGGTATTTACTTGTGTGGAGAGCAACTTTTATAGCAGGGGACAGCAAGGACCTGAGGACATTCAAACACATCAGATAGATAGAAAACACGGCCAGTTTCTTGTCTGCCAGCTACTGTTATGGGAAGGGTTACAAATACACATTATCCAGGGGCACACATGCAAGCACACACACACAGCTTGTCCTAGGGCTAAAATTGATTAGTCTGGAGACTTTAGGGTTTCAAAGGAAGATGCTCAGCTGGTGAAACCCATTCCACTGGCAACGGTGGAATTTCACAGTAGCTGAAAGCATGCCCCACAACAAGTTGGTTCCCTGATCCCCAGAAGAGTCAGCTCAGCCCTTCAGTCTGCCAAGTTACACAGTTACTTTGTACAGACACCAGCTCTCCATTACACTGAGTACTCTCCTGAACTTCTGCACTAACAAGCAAGCTGACTGCCATGGTTTTCGGCAATTAGGAAAGAAGTACCACCACTCTATGACCCTGCAGATCCCTAGACCCTGTGGGTAGCTTCAGAAAAAGCAGTGCCTTGTACAGCCTTGCCCCTGCTTATATGTAGGGCTTCCCAGCTTACTGTGTTTGCACAGCACACACCACATTTCCCCCTGAGCACCATGTGTACAGCACGCACAGTGCCCAGCCCAGGCTCATTTCATGTGTTTCGTGCTCCTGGGTGAGATCCTGTGCAATTCACAAAGCCCACGAGTCTGTCCTGGTCCAGGTCTAAATCTGGCCTGGCTTTCAAATTTGTCACAGAAGTAAAGGTGAGGTGAATTACATAGGAGTTTTCCTGATTTCTCACAGGCCAACCTAGAAAGACAGAAGACAACCTCGATTTCACTGCAAATGTACAGCCTAGCAAAAAGATTTCTAAAATATTATGAAAGTTTTTCTGTGGGACCATCCAGCACTACAGATTACTTACATTGACTGCTTCCCTCTAGAAGTGAGGTTGTGTTTTGGGAACACCAACAATGTTCAGAGCTCCGCTCATAGGTTTTAGAGCACTAGGACCACAGTGCTACTGACTGCTGCCTCCACTGGTGATACACTTTGAAACACTCAAGGCTCTGTAATTTTTATGTGTATGAGTACGACAAAAGGCCCCAATGAGACAAGGCCTCATTTTACCAGTGCTGTAGTTACATGCAGTAAGAGGAACTCCCACCCCACAGATCTCCCACTACAGAGGTTGAGAGAAAGGCAAAATGCACAGTTTTCAAATAAGAAACGGAGATGTCTGATGCAGCACGGCTCCTGAGACCAAAAGATGCTCAGGCACTTGACCTACGAGGCTGTAAGACATTTATGCAAAGTCCTACAGAAAGTCTATGAAAACTGCAGGCATTCAGTCCAGATAATTCACATCCTCCCCTAGTTCACTTTTTCCCCATCAATTCTTCATTTAAAAATCACACATATCCTTCAATTCGCCATAAAATATCACTCATACTTTATGTTTCAATAACATCTTAAATGAGAGACTTTCAAAACATACAGTAAGCATTAGCATATCTGTGGTAAGGGCTGTTACTTATTGTTGCTGTAGGCCTAGCAGACTATGACACGATAGCCTTTAAGTGGAAACAGCGGTTTTCTACCAGTGTGTTACATTTAGAAGGATTATTTTTAACCTACCCACCTGTATTACCGGTATATATGGATAAAATATAAAAATGGTTAAATATGATCAGTTGTTACCATGCTCATTTTAAGAGCAAACAGAAGCACAGAACCCAGATGAGCTGCACAGAGGGTCTGCCCGAGGACGAGAACCCAGAACCAGCTTCAGGACAAAACTACACCTGAGCGGTGAACTGAGAACCCTGTATTGCACCTCAGCATGGACAAACTGTAGCAGTTAAGTTTAAACTGACACAAATATTTTCTAATAACATAAAATTCCAGATTTTTCTAAATTTTAAAGCAGTGTGAACTTTACTACTGCTGTTCTTTCCCTGTTTCTGCATTGCTAAATTCAAGCCAACAACGGGTCAGAGAATTGACATTTCATGGCAGAAGAGGTCAAAAAAACCCAGGAGAAAATGGAAATACTGGCAGCTAGACCTAGTTTTCTGGACACTACCAAGTCTTTTTTACAGATTCAGAGATGTGACACAACTTTCTTAAATAGCTAAGACTGTGGAAACTGACCTAAGCACTCGGTAAATTGCTGTCTCCTAAGAAAATTTGTGATTGCTCCAGTGGTTGATTAAATCAATATAGAAGCAAATTTCTTCTGCTTACCCTGCAAGCTGCATGGCATTTCAGGCTCAAAAAATGATCCATATTTTATAAAAATAGTTCATGTCTGCATGGAACACAAAGTTGCAGATACTCCATAGGTGTGGGATGCAAAAATACCAAATCCAGATCTCAGTCCAAGGCACCTTGATGGGACTGTTATACTACTGTGGAGTGCCCACACTGGGAAAGCAAAAGGAAAGCAGGAGGAAAGCAAGGATGAACACAGATTACCGCAAAGTATCTCTCAACTGCAATATACAACTGTCCTCCTAGAAGACAGTATGTACTACCATGAACTGATTCATGAACCATCCCTCTGGCAGAAAATGGATGGATGGATGGATGGATGGATGGATGGATGGATGGATGGATGGTTCACCAGCGGTAGTGCTGACTTCTTGAATTCCCTGAGTGTTACGGCTGAGATAATATGTGTGAGCGTAACAGACTGAGGCACGCAAAACAGTTCAGAGTGAGTCACAGAGAGGATGAGAAAGTAAGATCCTCCCAGTGGTCATGCTAGAGATTCACTGTGGACCACCCTTCTGCCTCACTTAACGCTGAGCCAATATCCCAGCTGAGTACAGAAGGCACCACAGTTTTGTTGGCAAAAGCGGCCTTTACAAACAGATGTGTCCTTGCCTAGGAAGTGTTTGGGGAACCAGGCCATTCTGTTCTGTTCACTACAAACCTGGCTTAACTCTGCCACACAGCAGCAGTTTATCCTGTGCCTAGTCAAACACCCAACCTTGTCAAAATGCCTGTTTTTTGCATCAGTACCTACTAGGTAAAACTGGGCGGTCATCCTAAACCGTTTCCACAGCAGGCAGGACATCCTCACTGAACACCCCCAAAACACCTGAACATTTGTAAGCCTGAGAGCTCTTGATGAGCTGAGAACTCAGAAATACCAATGCCAAGTTTGCTGTGAGAGATGAAGCGGGCAGACGTGCAGGGGTGGTGACCAGTAACACGGGGTCCAGTGCAAGCACAGAGGCACGGTCTCCTGGGGAGGGCACGTTACAGCCCACTCAGGGCATGGGGTGGGGGAACAGGGCAGGATAAGGGTGCAAAGGGGGAAAGTTCACTTCTGAGGAGGTTACCTACTGCTTGTTCTCCGTTGGCAGCAGGCGCACAGCTGTCTGTGTGGATGGGCACCCAGGGCTGGCTCACCACGAAGCATCTGGGCTGCTGCTGGGGACTTCAAGATGCTGGTGTTTATCTGCTCTCTGGTTTTCTGCCTGTCAGGGAGCCAAGGGATGTCCCCTTAAAATTCCACAGTCATTGATGGGAACATTTGAAGCCGTTCTAGCCCCTCTGTTGGCATGCACGCAGGTGCCTGAGGTGAGGCATGAGGGCTGGAACAACCTGGCAGGGAAGGGGACCCGGCAAGGCCAGAGCGAAGCACAGGAGGTGCAACTTTTTGGGACGGGGCCACCCATGCTCCTGGGCCCACCCGCCATGCCACCCAGGGGTCAACAGCCATCAGCCCTCCTTGCCAGCTTAATATGGGAGCTGCCTGGGGAGCTGTGGGCCACCCTCTGAAGGAAAAGCTTCTCCACAGGCACCTCCTTGCCTCACTGGGAGGGCACCTGCCCCAGCGCCACAAAAAATAAACCCTGAGGGAAAAGCCTGAGACTAAAGATAACCTGCCTCAGACCGGGCCTGTGGCTAGCAGCGGCAGCTGCGGCTTTGTGCGCTCTGGCGGGAGCCTGCTGCCACCCCCGGGAAGGGCTGCCGACCGCCCCACGCTGCACAGAGCCAAGCCGGCCACCGGCCCCGACCGCCGGGCAGCGCTCACGGTACCAGCTGAGGGAGCCGCCCCCACTGCCGCCCGTCTGCTCAAAATGGCGCCGCCCCGGCGGGAGAGGTGCCGCGGCCGGGCGGGTGGCGGGAAAGCTGAGGTGAAGCCCCGATTCAAGGGCCGCTGAAGCCCACAGAAGGGATTAAAGGGCAGCTGCCGCCAAAGGCAGCGTCCCTCCCCGCCCGGCCGGTCGCCCTGTGGGGCTGCCCGGCGCCGTGCCCGGCAGCAGTGGATGCCGGGGGCCGTAGGGCCTCGTGGGCCCTGTCGCAGCTGCGGACCACAGAGCAGAAGCTGCGGCTTCGCAGGCAAACCGGCTTTTTTTTTTTTACCCTTTAGATCTTCTGCTTTTACTAACCCCTTCCCACCTATTTTTTTTTTTTTTTTTTTTTTTTGATACAGTTAAACGAGGTGTCACAGGAACCACCTTGCAACCTCACAACCTCACGTTTAGGAGCTGGGTACAGTGCTCAAGGCCTGCGGAAATTGAAAAGAAGCAGTTCCTCCCTCTAATTACGTGAAGATGAAGTATGGAGATGTGCCCCCAAGTCCTTGCCCTGCGGCCGTGCAGGTGAGGGTAGGCGTAGGGGTAGGGCATGGCTGCTGTGCAGCCCGCGCCACGCGCCCAGCATTGCTTCTCCGACAGGACAAAACCCATGGTGTTTCTTGGGCCGAGAAACTCCCATCAGTTAGTTAAGTTAAAACATATGAACTGCTGTTAATACCAGGTAGTATGTTTGCACTGGAGACCTCAAAAGAGCTTTTCCAGTTTCCTGATGTATTTCTCTTCCACAAAATGAAGTGAATTTGTCAAAATATATAAAAACCGGGGGTGGGGAGGGGTGTTTACTTTCTTTTCTTGCTCAATTCTTAGAGCAACCAGTTAAATATTCAGTCAGAAATTATTATTGTATGGTTTTTAATGGCAATCAGAAATCTACTGCGGAGCAAGGGCACTATAGGTGCAAAACCAAATCTACGGTAATGGCTTGGGGGGGGGAGGGGGTAATGTTTTATATACGGTTTAAGGGAATCTGCCCTCCACAGGAGAACGGTGCAGCAAGCGTCCCAGCTTGTTACTGTGCTGTATGGAACTCAACTGCACTGAGAAAGGAGATCTGCAAAAGTAAACCAGCAGCTTTTCTTGTGAACAAGTGGCAAAAGCTTTCTTCAGTGCTCCCACTGCTCCTTAGACATGATCTGTCCAAGCCAGATACTAATTCTCAAAGCCTTTACCAAAGTAGCAAAAAGTCAAGGTGGTGAGCAAGCCTGGGGTATTTTTATCCCACCATGTCATTTCTCAGGCTTTGGCTAAATCAGATTGCAATTACAAAAACTTAGCTTGTTTCTGAGATCTCTGAACTTTTTTGCCTCCTGTGACATGAGTCATGACTGCTCTTACAGTGATAAGACAGAAAAATGACTCTGCCTGTTCATTTTGATCCTTTTTTTTATCCTTTTAATCCTGTGGGACTCCCAGGAAAGCTAACTGGATTTTCTCCTAGATTGTTTATTTGTGAAATAAAAACGCAGTTTGTGTAACGCCCTATAATCACTCTTCTGTTACTGTAATGCAGTATATGGGAAAACTAAGAAATTATCCAACTCATTAACCGGGAAGGCGGCATAGCAAGTTCTGGAACATAAAGAAGTCACCATTTGCATTTTTTTAGCATCTATAGCCATTTTATATTGGGTTAGCATGTGGTATGTGTGTGGGGAGCTAAACAGCCAGAAGAGGGTAGCATAAGTTACTTAATAAACCTCATCTGTAAAGCAGAGCTATTTTTCAGACCAACACCTATGTATATATCTGGCTGCAAGGTAGAGAAACATCACATTGAGAAACTCATCACCAAGCTTTTGACAGAATGTGGAAAGGCAAATTTACAGTCACAACTATCAAGGATTAGATTGATAGCAGGCTGCAGAGCTTTTTGCAGTATTAGCTCCTGTTTGACCAATGCCTCTCTTAATAAAAATGCACATCCAAAGTAACTTCATTACTTTGTGTTAAGGGATAGCAGCACAAGTCAGTAAAACTGTTACTGAGTGCATCCTGGCACGTTGTCTTTCCTGTAGTGAATCTGAAAGGCCAGATGGGGAAGTCATGAAAACACATAACCCTGAGAGCACCTTAAGGGGATGGTTCAGGGCCGAGGTAAGAGAATATGAAACAGGAGCTTGCCGAGTTCACCAGATGGATGCACATTTGATGGCCTCAGTGAAAATATGCTCCTTGTTGCTGCCCCTAATGTCTACCCAAAATAAAATGCTGCTCCCAGAGCCTTTATGCAGTAAATCAGTATTCACAAAGGGAATGTTGCCGAATCTGACAGAAGCAGAAACACCTCTGTAGACACACCAGCTTGCAGGAGCTTTGGCGAATCCTCTCCTATACCTATGCTGAGGATTTCCTCTCCGAGGGCTATCTATCCAGCCCCTGTCAATGCTCATGACTGTAAACAGAACTGAATTGCTACTGGGCATTTCGTTATACAGAGACACATCTACATGAGTTAGCTTGCAATTTTTTTCTTTACCCTACAAGAGATCAAATGGCAGCACTCTTCTCTGAGAAGCTGATAGGGTTTGGCTGAGGAGCTATGTGAGAGGACAAGGAACACTGAGGGACGGCTGTTATTATCTGCATCACACTTAGTGGTTAGAAATCCCTGACAGCATCAGGCCTCCACTATGCTGATGTTATACGCTCACACAGGACAGGAAAAGCTGTAGCCCAAAAAAGGAAGCTGAAACAGACAAAAGGTGAGAGGGGAAATAGGTACAAAGACACAAAATACCATGCCCAAGAGCATACTGAAGTCAGTCCTGTCAACCTGCTTCCAGCAGAGCTGCTTTGAATTGCTCAGAGGCTGTTAGTTGAAAAATACTGTATGTGTGTTTATACTTTGGAAAGGCACTGAGGAGATAACACACCGTTTATTCATATTTTATTTGTACTGTATGCCTAAAGCAAAGTGGAAGCGCAAGCTGAATCTTTTTTCTATAATTCTTTTCCCTCCACCCTTTCAAAAATAGCACATACAGAAAACATTGGAACTTTTAATTTCAAAGACTGTCACATCAGACTATAAATGCTAAACCAGATGCCATTCACCCTGCTGCTACAATGCAGCCACTTTCTCAGCTTGAGTGTGTCCATTATCCCTATAGCATACAAACAGCAAACAGGAGCTGGGGAAGGGAAGGGGACAGAGAATACTGTATGCAGGTGGCATTGGGGAGTCAGACTAATTTCATCCCCTGAAGGGTTTAGTTTCAGGTATTGTGAAAACCCTTATGTGACAGAAAGTCTCTAAAGCAGCGCTGTCCCTTCAAATTACCAGTTGCAAACTTGCTCACAATTTCCCCTGTGCTTGGCTGTTAGTTACAGACAGGACTTTTAAAAGGACATGCAAATGTCCAGCTGTGATGTCTGCTTCACTCAGTCCCATGTCTCTGAGAATTTTTTTATGTGATATAGAAGCAAAATTAACTATAAAGATTCTTTCTGGACATCATCCTGAATGATGCATAAAGGTTACATACAGTAATAAGCTGGTTCCCGTAACATTTCCTGCCTTTGCATTATGCATTTTGGCTTCTCTGGCACACAAGAGGTACATTATGGAAAGTGATGTTTGATGAAGTCAGTTTTCTGCATACACATCCTTGCTCTGAGCTGCAGTTCTAGGGGGTCGTTTGCCGTTTGTGTCAGTCTTGTTTGGCTGAGCGCCCCTCATGAGCTGCCTGTCCATTAAAAGGAGTGTGAGGATGTCCATGCAGAGTCGGCTAGTCTGGCTAGAGTGGTTTCCCCTTGTGTTTCCATACTGCCAGACACTGTTCCCTGCAGAGGTATTTGGACTGATGATGCAGTGGGTAAGGGGACATTACCCCTTAGAAACATGCTTGAAGGGCTGCTGTTCACCTCACTTCCTGGGTTGGCAACATTAACAGCACTGTTGCTCACTGTCCACAGGCAAGGGTAGGGGCTGGAAAAAAAGCAGTACAAATTGAATTACTTATCTCAAACCATTTTCCCCTGCACAAGACTGACCACAGTAAAGTTAAGTGGTTCGTCTACTAAAGGGCAGCTATCCGAATCGAGTTACTGAACTAGATTAGCCTTGCAGATCTTAAGTGAAAAACCACCAGTGGCCATCAGACCCATTGACCTTGGAGAGAGGCGTGGAGAGAAATGTACAAATACATGTGAGGTTTCAAGATTTAAAGATCTTTTTCATGAATGCTTACAAATTTTAAAGAATTGCAGCTGATTTTGCTGCCACCTAAATTAGAGAAGAAATGTGTGCATTTATTTTTGGGAAAAGAAGGGGAAATATTTGGTAATTAATTGACTCTATAGGTGTAAATTCAAGCCATTCCTAGAACTGGTTACTACCCTATTAACAATATTTTATAATAGAACATGAATTAGATTGTTACATCCCTGCACGGGAGTAGAATCCGCATTTCACGCAAGAGAATAGTGAGGAATATATAGAGAAAAATAATGTGGCTTTTTAACGCTCACAGATTGTAGATACCAGAGTTCTCTGTGGCTGTTCCAAGATCCTGGTTTTCAGCAGTGCAGGGAAAAAATGAAACTCCCATTGATTTCAGAGTATGAGATAATTAGCTGATCGGAAAGATCTGTCCAGGAATCTTGAGTTGGGCACTTAGGACATGTTTCAAATCCTGGATGCTGATTAAAGCTTGGCGCAGTGTGAATCACCAGGGCAGTGCTACAAGCCTCACTGCTCCTCATACCAGCAGTTTTCCCGTAACCTTACCTGGGTCCAGGGCTGGAAGCTCCCTTCGTGTGTGGCACTGAGAGCAAATTAGCATGTGGAGAAGATGGCAAAGTCCAGCTGTCATGTCCTGAAAATACCTGAAGATTATTGCTGGAGCTCTCCAACAAATTAACTTTGGGGGGGAAAAAAAAAAGGCAACAAACAAATCCTCAGTGACGATATAGAGACATTGTTTTAAGGCAACAGAACATGGGTAGGGCTGAGGAAGCAATCTGATCATGAGGTTCCTAGGTTCCTAAACATAGGAAAAAGGACAAAATTCATGTGTTTATTAAGAGAGTAGCAAGGTGCCATTGTAATTTCAGGTGTGATATATGAGAAGGTACAGCATGATAGATATAGGATATGCATTTCTGCAAGTCTGACTAATAGTCTTTTCATTAACGATAATTACCATATGACTGGCAATGTTTTGACACAGATTTGCTTATAACTTGAGCTTAAATATTTCTGTTAAACAGGATGCCTTGCTAAATTATAATTAGCAAGCAGATTACTTTATCCTTACTCTTGTTTCTGGCCAATTTCCTCTGATCAAAGTAGAATCAATTCCTGGAACTCTGCACCCAGATCTAAAAAGTGAAAGTGACTCAACAGACATTCTGGCAATACCAAAATGCCGTCATCTCAAGTCAGCTCCTACCATGTTCCTAAGGGCTGCTTCAACTTGAGAGCGCAACCGCTTCACGGCATGACACTGAAAGAAGGCTTGCAATGCTCTTTTTGTATAATTGGGAGCTGTACTTTAAGCAAGGTCATTCACTCCCATTTATAATTAACAGTTACAGTGCACTTTGTAGCTCTTTGTAGCTCTTGTTTTGCTCCCTTAAACATACTCTGTGCGCGCAGAGTTCTGTGCAGATTGTTCCAGACACTCATTGTGCTCTTTCCTAGCCTCAGCTCTTGCTTGTTTTGATGCTTATGCTAACCTAAAGCAAGGGTCAGTCACGCAGAGTGTCTGTTCCCTGAAAGCAAAGAGCATTACATTCATACCTGTAGGGGAATGATTTCTCTGCATGTAGGAAGGTGGGTATGGAGCAGCCCGATGCCCTCGCAGCGCTGAATATCGCTCGCAGCTGTGGGGAGTGTGTGGAGCTGGCAGAGGCAAAGGTCCAGTGTACTGATAATTAGAGCTTCCTGATGCACACATTGTATCTGGATTGGAAATCAACCAGCCACCCACTTTGAGGGGAAAGAGAGAAGAAATGTATGATTGCACTAAACCACTGCAATACAATCAACCAGCCTTCTTGCAGAATCAGCTGTGCCTCAAAAATACCAAGCAGTTTCCAAGATACTGGTTTATGGAACAACTGACAATAAAAAAAAAAAAAAGCACCAACCCCAAAAAAACACCCACAAAAAAGAACCAAACCCACGAACCCTAAAAACAAGACCTGAAAACAACTAACCGAAAATGTCACAAAGAACGAATGAAAGGAAAACTGACCATCATTAAAACAAACACAACCTGTGCTCCCCCCATTTTTTTTTATCTCGTCACTAATGAAAGGTAATTTTATAGGTAACAAAAATATTCAGAGGTACAAATACAAAAAAAAGGGGGAGAAAGCCTTAAAAATGTCATACATCATCTTGATTCTAGATTCCTTTTAATATTGAAAAACTGAATCATAAGGAGAGCAATCCCTCTGCAGAAATTGTGGCATTATTTCCTGCTGTGAGGTTTCTTCAATTTTTTTTTTTTTTTTTAAAGGGTCCCTTTCTATCTACACAGTTCAGGACTCAGTGAATGACTGGTATGATCCAGTTAAGCAAGTCCCAGGTTCCCAGCACCTATCATATCACACAAAACTTCCAGCTGACACAAACAAAAACCTTACAGTGAGAATATGTCATATGTTGACCTTCAGAGATTGTTTCTGGAGCATCCTTGGGATGGTTTCTGAAAAACAAAATACCTAGTGGTAAAAATTCTCATTGAGAAATTACAAAAGAAAGTTAAAAACAGAACCATTCACTAAAAAAAGTGAAAAAGTAAGTTAAAAAGGAGGGAGATCCATCTTCTTTAAGCACTTGCCAGGCAGCAGTCTGCCACAAGGGAAGCAGGAACTTATGTTTCATGCCATACATAAAAATGTTCCTAGGTTTGTGCCAAATTTGGGGGCTGAACCTGGAATTCTAAATCTACCTGTGGGCACCGTTCCTGCTTCCATCAGCAGCCTGAGCCTGGCCTCCCGCCCAGACCCAGGCAGGGCTCTGTCTCCTGCTCAGCCAGGCAAGCTGAAGGCAGCATTCCCCCTCTGCCGCTGGAAACCCTGATGCTGAGACACAGCAGCTTCTTAAGTGATGAGAGAATGGAAAGAAATACAGGTTATCCTGCAGGCATGTGGGATACTTCGTGTGTCAGAAGACATGGCAGGTCCAAACCAATTTTATTAGCAATTATGGACTGGAATGCATCATTTGGATGCCCCCCTGCATAAGCATGAACGATGCAAGTGAAACTTTGAAAGATAAACCACAATTCATTTCTGGTGGAAGCATCTCTAACATCTTACATAGTTAGCACCTACAGATTACTTTTAACAAACACATCATACATTATCACAAAGATTTAATAATAGCAGTGTAGTTACATTACAGTTAATGCAATTTCACTTTAGTTATGCTTTTTGACATCTTCAGTTGACTTTTATTCTCCCTGAGCTATCAAATTATGGGATTCATTGGAGTGGAAGTACAATGTAGTGAACATACGCAGTGTGTTAACATTACTGGGAAAGCTCACACCATCTAATTTCAGGCTTCCTGTGTAGACAGTGCTAAGTCTTAGGATCCCCAAGAGGACGTTCACCCACTTCAGACCCTATTGTAATAATTATAGAGAGAGCCTGCCCACTAATAACAGTGAAATGACTCTGGATTTAAGACAGCAGAAACAAGATTAAGTTATATAATTTATCTTTCACATTGCGATGCCACAGTTTTAACCGTATCAGCGGCAAAATGCTACTGGAGCAAAAAAAGATGAACTCACCTTTCTTTTGCATCCAGGAAGGCTTTGGCAAAGGGATTATACTTGATTTTGAGAGCTGTTATCTTGAGTTTACAGAAAACAAGGCATGTTAGTGAAGGCAATTTGGAATAGAAATTTGACAAAACATCTTCCAGAGTAATCTAAGTGGAACTGCCTTGGCTACCATATCAAAATATATCCCCACACATGATGTTTTCCACAGCTGATTGGGAAAGAGCTTTGCTCATTGCAGAGTGCTGTGTACTGATCAGTACCACAGGCAGAACACCAGTTGGGGCAGCCTGATGGTGTGGTCCAGTCTGGCAAATCCTGTGGGATCGTGGACCCTTTCAAGAGACTTTAAACACTGAATTCCTACCAAGTATGAATCAAATCTGCAGCAACACTAGGTAAGGGATATGGCACATGAATTAGCAATTATCACAATCCAAAGCATCCTTCAATTACAATTTTGGGGTTGGGAAGAAATTTTCCCATGGAATGTTGAGCTGTTCTGCAATTGCATATATTATAATGAGCAGGGAGAGATAGGGTTATCATTATAACTATCAGTCATGGCTGTAGAAAGATATTGGACTTGACTGTAGGGTTGGGGTTTTTTTCCAGGAAGGGGCTGGGATGCCAGAACAGATGGACCAGTCTGGAATAGCCATGGCAGGATATTAAGCTAAACTTGGCTTAGTACTGCAGCCAGATACTAGATTAGACAATGTTCTACTGCAGAGAGAAGACAGAGTATTAAGCAGGATGGAGCATTACACTGCATGGGACCGGTGGGGAAACAAGAAAAGGACCAGTCTGTCCATGCTGAACTTCTAGTTAATAAGCTTTTAATATATCTCATCAATGGTGACCAAGAGCACATTGTGGCATCCGCCTACCTCTTCATTTTGATAAGCAGTCACAGCTATGAACTGCGTCTCAGGGAAGGAGCAGTTCATCACCATCCGGTGGGGGCCTCCTACGCGAACTATGTGTACCTGGGGCTCATATTTATGCAGGGAGTTCAACATTATCTGCAGGAAACAAAACAGAGACAGACCCCCAATGCCACTTTGCTATCCCACAGCTGCTCTTTCACTCTGGTTCTATAATAGACCAGATGTCACTGCTAAAGCTCCCCAGTCAGTGATTACTGAGAGCTGAAGGGCAGGTGCCTTCCTCCCTTCTGATGAACCGCAGGGCTGAACAGAATGAGACTTCATTGGACTTGGATTTAAAGCTTTCAATACAGAAGCATTAGTTAATAGTTGTGTTAGCAGCTATGGTCTTCAAACTGTTTGGCTTCCACTGGATTAGGTGCTGTTGAAACAGTTAAGCGGCGATCCCTGTCCTGCTTCTACTATTTGAAAGACTCAGAATCACCATCACAGAAATCAGGGCCAGGAGGGAGCTGAGGCAGTCACCTAGTCATCTTTCTGGGCAAGATGAAATGTATCTAAACAAGCCTTGGCAGATGTCTCTAACCTGGCATTAAAAGATGTGAATAGCATTGATTCCACAATACACCTTCCTCAGGAAGTCTGTTATATTGCTTAATTCTCTCTACTGCAAGAAAAAGTTTTTTTTAAAAAAACCCTGTACTTTGGAAAGTGCTGTGTGCATGCATATATATATATATGGAAGAATGCAGCCATTAGCATAAAGCCCTGCTAGTCAGCTATTACTTTTTAATAACACCACAGAAGGGGAAGCTGAAGCACAGAGCGGGGACATGGTTACCTTAACGTTGTTGTCAAGAGTTCAAAAAAAACCAAGGGGAGTTTCAGTCGTTTGTTATTTTGTGACTTTTATTTAGTGACTTTTGTCTGGGCTTTGTTTCTCATATGGCTTTTCCTCCCCTGCTTCCTACTTTTTTCCTCTCCACTTTACCATAGAGGAATATATAGGTTCCCCTGTTTTTTCCCCAGGGTCTCTTTGACCTTCCAAGTTGGTTTCCTGTAGCTTTTTTACCCCCATGCATACTTTTCTGAGACCTTTGACTTTTCTGAGGTCCTGGATGCAGGACAAGAATTTGCAAAATCAGATCCTGTTCTATGCTCCACAATAAATCTTGTGTGCTGATTCCATGTGTGACTTAGGAAAAGTCAGGTCATCTTTCTGTTCTCCAGTCTGTGTCTGTAAAAATTGAGATAATTTCCTATCTAATTAGGTTACTAGGCTTATGAAGGTACCTCACAAACCTAATGGAAATAACAGATAGAGAACGTATAATATTTGCATGAAAGAAATTGATTCTGGGCTGACAAGTATCATCCAATGTAGGAGTTTTGTACAAAACAAACAAGCAAACAAAAGGTCTTGTGCAACATTTTACCTTTAGATGCATCATCAAAAATAAAATACGAAACACAACTAATTTTCCTGTTTGCATTTTTAAGGGGTTCAAAGAGAAAGTCACTTATTTCTGGTACATGTGGTTTCTTTCCAAAGGCCAAAGCTGATTCAATAGAATATTGATAATTATCATGATGCAGAAGCAGACATAGTAATTATTTCATTTAGGAGCAGCCTTTTATTCTGCTATCTGACTCCTGCCAACATTCCACTTACACCAAACAACATGGGGGAACACAACAAAAACCTAATACCTGTGACCATTTTTTCCCCCTTCTCTGAAGTCCTATGTAAAAATCCCCAGCACACAAGACCAACTCTGAAAAGCCCCCTGATGATTAAGTAAACCACAGCACTCTGTCTCTCTTAACATCAAGAAGTCCATTAAAATCTGAAAGCACCAATTAAGGCCTGTTTATTCCTGTTTACATTTGGCCTCCAGAGAATAATTGGCATCTGTGGGTGAAGAGGCCTGTAAGGGCCTCTATAATTACATAAATGCACCCTTGATATTTCTTGATTGGTAGGTGCTTGCAGTTGAAGCCAAGAGGTGTATGAGGAAACATCAGGCCATACCTGCCCACTCCCATTGAGCTTGTTGGTAAGTTTGACTTTGCTGAAGGAAATGGCAGCTTTCATCCAATGGGCCCCAAAGTTGGGAGAGTCTGGGTGGATGTAAACACAGCTGTGGTTTGGTGGCTCTGGTTTCCCAGCCGGCACCCATTCTCCATTGACGTACTTCCAGCGGTGGCCATCAGTCGGGGCGAAGTCCAGCAGGAAGGAATACATGGCATTTGGGTCCAAGCCTGACACGCTGATCTTCAAAACAGGGAACATACGCCTGGCCGGGAAAGAAAAAAGGGGGACACCACTGGAAACTGGTTTTGAAAGACTCCTTAGTATGTTTCTGACCAGATACAGATTAGGTCAATGTAGAAAAACTTCCCCTCTCCATGTAGCTGAAGAAGTCTCTTAAAGGTTAATCCTTCATTTTATTTTATTTTATTTCATTTCAATCGTTTTGAAAAAAAAAAAAAAAAAACAACAAAACAACCCATATGTTATCTCTACAGTAACACACTAAGGTCTTTATCATGCCAAGAGTTAGGAACATAATTAATGTATCGTGCATGGTGTCTGCAGAGTCCATGGGATCTGGATATGCTAAATACATCCTTAGGTGTGGGACAAGAAGGCATGAACAGGATTGAACAGAGTTGAAAATGGCTGAGAAGGTGGAGCTGAACCACAAATTCACTGCATTAACTGCAGAAGCCGTTAAAGTGCACTTCTTTGGTGCTTAGATTCCCCCAACACACACTTCCGTACTCTGCCCAATGACAGAGTCCTACTTTGACTCTGGATACATCCTCTGAAATCATCCTGCCATCTCGAGCACTCAGGACGTAATCCCAGTTACTCATCAGACTCCAGTTAGGTTTATTTACCACACTACTTTATACAAAAGGGGTTTCTCCCTTTCTTTGATGGGGCCATCATATTCTATAGTCTTTGTGATCAAAGTCAGACACTTCCCTCTGTCATTTCCCATGGTTCTTGTGTTAATCCCCAACATCTCCCACTTGAGTAATAGTTTCCAGGTAGAGCAGTTCTAGATGCCCTAATAAGTCTGCTACATTTTCCTTGTCTAAAAATACTTGTTTACTTTGTCAGGGTTGTATCAGGTTAGTCTAGCATGACTTAAATTTAATAAAATGCCTTTTTATCTCATTTTCCATTGTCTTCCACGTATTTAATTACTTCCTTCAAAATACATCCTGAATTCTTATTACAGGGATATATTAAAAAAAAAAAAACTATAGTTACCTGAAATGTGTTTTCTCCGTTTCTTGAGTGCAAGTGTTCATGTACTGTCCCACTACCATTACATAAATCTGCAGTTTGAGAAGTCTGGTTAAAATCCTTGCCAATAGACCTTGCACTTGGCAGTTCTTGCAGTAATTTTGTCCCATCCTTCCACATTCCCTGACCTCATCAGCTTGATCAGGTTCTTCTGCTTTTAGTTCCACCTTAGATGCAATGTTGTCCTTTACTAAGCTCTAAACATCTATCACCCAGCCTTCCCACCATCTTGTGCGTTTAAAACTGAAATCCTGCTTTTTTCTTTAGTTTGGGGAAAATGCTCCTTTTGTGCTTAAAGGTCCGATATCACCTTTTCTCAATTCCCTTTTAATTACTATTTTTTCTTTTGTAAAGGAGATTTGAAGCAGCTCACAGCTAGACTTTCGGCAGTTTTCTGTCTGTCCCGGTACTTGCCATCCATACCACACAGCTTTGAATTGGCATCTTAGTGCCTGAAAGTCTGCAGCAATAGAGTTAGAATGGCTCCAACAGTTTCAGGAACTGGGAAAAAAAATGTGGTCAGCAGAACAGAGGAGTCTCCCAACAAAGTGTCCTATTCATTAAGTTTCTTAGCTTGCCAAGGAATACACATCGTCACTGTGGAGGATTATTATAGCTGTTACGTTTCACCTCCTACATTCTTCTTATATGTGAGAGACCTCCTTGCCCCAGACACCTCTGTACTGACCTCTCCTGGCAACTGCCTTTTTGCCATGCCACATTTTTATGCACAGGCCAATGAATCTTCAAGCTCCTTTTCTTCAAGCAACCACAGCGATTGCCTGAGGTCCATGGCCATGGGGCTAAGGTGAGGGAGCTCTCCAGGCTTAGGTAGCGGTGCAAAATGTCCACAATGAAGAAGACAGGAACTGAAACTCCAGGCTGTCTCAGGGGACACCAAAAGTCTCTGCCCCAAAGCCATACTCTCCAGCGGCCCCCAACTGCTGACAATCTCATGTGGTCCTATAACATCCTAATCACCACCTGCCTTTCTGGACATCTTTATGTAGTTCTTGCTGTATACGTTCAACACCTTCTGCTCACAAGAAAAGAAAGGATGTGAGAAATTTGAGATTTTTCATCTAATATAAATACTTGGTGATGTTGGGCCCCTGCAATGTTGAGAAAGATATATTGAACTGTGATCTTTCTAACTAAGTAGAAGCTTAGCTTATCTTAACTTAGATGCTACATTTAATGTGTTGTCTTGACGAGGATGCACCAGCTATCAAACTGGGATGTGATAGAAAGTGTGGATGCATTGCTCCCTGCAACCCTAGGCCCCCTACAGTCAGTCTTCAAAGTAACACACAGATATTTAGCTAATTGAAGTGGAGGGGAAAATTCATCCACATGAAAATTTAATTTCACTAGATTTCTCAGAATTATTTGTTTTACATCCAGATTGTTAATTTCTCTGCCCACAATGCAGACTTCTGCCTTTCTACTTGAGAAGCTTGAGTTTATCCCCAAAAGACCTATAGACAAGTGCCAGAAAAGGATACAGTAATCAGCAACTCTGACCTCCTGTATCACAGAGATTATAGCACTTCCTTGCGTTAACCTGCATCACACACAGTTAATCCCCACCTCACTTGGACGAGCATTTTTTGCCTGTACAGATTCTAACGATGGAAAACCTGCCACCTCACTTGTTCTGCTGATTAAGTGGCTTTACTGTTAAAATCACATTTGTCTTTCTTTTAGCATGGCAAATGGTGATTTCTCCAAATTTGCTTCAGTCAGAATGTTTGTTTCAATGATGAGGTAGGTACACACGTGACCTCCATTACTGCAATAGCTGAGCACTTCAGCCTCTTGAATTTATTTAGAGCAGATCTGCTACAATTACTCCACGGTACAGAACTTGAGTGGGAAGATGTTAGATATCAAACTTGAATGTGTAGTAACCAATAAAGTTGCTTCAGCATTTAAGCCTGGAAAGGGCTTCTTTCCACCCTCTCACCTTTGCCTGCACTGATCCACTGTGGATTCTCCTCATGTGCAGAGGGGAACAGTGGCACCTTCCTGCCTCCGGGCAGTAATGTAGTAACGTGGATTGCAAAGTCTCAGGATACTGCATAGCTAATATGGTATAAACACTGAGAGATAAAACCTGCTCGATCAGAAGACAGACCGTTTGATATTGAAATGCCAATTGAAAGCAATAAATCTGAGTAAAATAGGAGACAGATTCCCACTGTGTCAGCTGCAGCCATTGGGATGTATTTTGTGATATAGCATGCAGCTTAATTTCACTGATGTCTGTCCTGTGCAGGATATATCTATCTTCCTGTGTACCTAGGCATATTGCTACGGCAGGTGATTATTATAATGAAGTATCATACAGCAACAGACACATATCTATGTATTAACACTGAAGTTGGTTCATCCAATAACAACATTTTGGGACCCTTGGTACCAATTAGAGATGACTCAATCACAGCAGATGGAATTGTGCATGCTAGGATTTGACACTTGAGGATCACTAATCCATCAGCCTTTCATTCTCTGGGATGCTCCCATATCAGGTTTCGGCTTAATTTCTGAATTTTGCTAACAATGCATCTGCATGAACTTTCTTAGTTTTCACACGCAGAAGTTCAGACTGGCTCTTCTCATTAATTGTAGACACAGTTTTCAAAAGTGTTCATATACCCTTCAGCAAGAACAACTGAGTTAGTTCTACTGATTTAAGCAGCAGCAGAATTAGATCAATATTTTTTCTATTGAGAGTCCCTCTGGAGACAATCACTGAAGAATCTTGAACTTGAAAAAAGCTCAGCGCTCATAAGACACTGTCTCAAGTTTGTCTCCTTTTGAATAGCATGGAGTTGTTCAGAGAGCTTTGCTGCAGGCCACTGTCTATAGTTCCTTTTTTTGGTGCACTGCGTTTGTTATGGAAGATACTTTCAGAAATGCAAGAGATCCTTTTTCATAGTCCCTGATGCCACAGTAACTTTGTTAAAAGGATTTATGCAGATGACAGTGTGACATACTTTTATAATTTTTTATTTTGAGATTGCTGTAGTTTGATCATGAAGAACCTATTCCTGCCCCCACTGACATTACTAGAGCTGTCACTGGCTTTAGGAAAAATAGGATCAAGCTGATAAGGAGCGTATAAGTTAGAGTAAAGAAAAGTAAGGCAGCTTACACAATGAAATAAGAAGTAACCAGGCATATTCAGATAATGAAAGATTCCCTTATCATCATCATAAAAAGATTTTATCTATCTATGCACTCACCTAGACATTTTAGGGAGAACTAGTATCACCATGCAATCATGATTTACATTAGCTGACAGGAAAGAAACTGAAAAAAAACTGTTCGTAAGGTGCCATTCTTTGTACAAAATTAATTAATTCAAGGCAAACCTATCTTACCTCATTTTTGGTCACTTACACTGCTAAGGAGCCAGGTTAAGGTACTGTACATTAAGTGAAAGTCCACTCAGAAGTTTGCTGTAGCCTAACAGCAGTTTTTAAAGCAATTTAAATGAAGCAAAAGCAGCTTCTCAGTGTAGAGAACCTCAGCTGAAGATTTCTATCCCTATAGGTTATTAGAAGGAATCAGAATGGCAATATCGGCAGTGTTACACCAAAAGCTGGTATTTTGGGAAGGTAGCTGTTATAAATATAGCAGAATAAACTTGCTGAGCGAACAGATGAGATTTTTCTTTTTAACTGCTTTTACCTATATCCCCTATCAAGCTACAGTCAACACTAATATTGTCCACAAATTCTGCTAAATCAAAGTCTGCAAAATTAATGAAAGTCACACCACATAAGTAAATCTTTCTCTCTGTCTCTTAATTCCTCTCTCCTAAGCGGATCTCCTGAGAGGTCTTGCAAAAGAAATGTGTGCATGTTGGGTGGTGGCGGAAAGCAGAGGGGTGGCGAGGGTACATAAAATAAAAACCTTAGTACCACTATACTGGGGAACCTTATTCTAGTAGTTGCCTGTCTGTTATGGGCTGGACTCTGCTGTCAGCCCAGTTCAGAGCAGAGCCTCTGCGGAGAGCCTCCTTCAACCCAGAGTCTGATTCAGAATCAGTATCTTTCTTAACAGTTTCTGCACCCTTTTCCTGTGCTTTTCTGTGTTCCCCAAATAGTAAGATATGTGATCTAATCACAATATTTTGTCTTTCTAAAACTGTGTGTGTTAACCAGTATTCCGCACTTGTTTCCAAGGGCACCAGCAACAACTATGGAGCAATACCATTGTAGGACCATGCAATCTGGACTGCACATACATGCGACACAGGGCAGTTTCATTGTACCCCATTCTAGTACAGACTGCTTGTACAAGCTGTTGATACCCAAGGCCAGAGAGACAGGAACTGCAGCTGGGGATAACACCACCAATCAGCTTTTGTACAGTAATTTGAGGTCTACCGGTAAGGACTTGCTAATAAAGGCTGATGATTATTAGTACAAGAAGTCATTCAAAAGGTTTTGAGAGGTACCATCTATTCCCTTGCAAAAGTTCCCTTTTTCTGCAACCTTAAGTCAGTCAATGTATTTCTCCAGCTTGTTTCTCAAGCAGGAATAAAGGGTGGCAGGAATGGTTTAGCAGTGACCAAAAAGGAGCAGGGATACCCCATTCTGTTCATGTGCTGGTTTTAGGGGACTGCAAGGCTGCCGGGAAAAAACTGTTATGTGCTTACTGCAGTTCTTTCGAGTCTGCACACACAGTTTATTATTATACCTCTTAACCCCCCCTGGCTGTCATCTACACTTAGCCCACAGTGCTGAGCAGATCACTCACCTGCCGTTCTTGGTCACGATCATCTCATTAGTGACTTCCCTGAATCTCTGCCAGAGCGTCGCATCCTCTAAGACAACCTGGAGCTGTTTCTCAGTGGGATCGCCTTTGTCTCTCCCAGCCCGGAGTTCGCTCTCCACTACGCTGAGTAGCCTGGAGACGGTGCAGTCGCTGGGCTTTTTGCAGCCCAGGTCTGCCATGACGACTTTACTGCCAGAAACTTCAGGTAGCTATTAAAAGACAAAAAATCATGAGCTAAATCAAAAACCGAGTCAGTTCATTGGGCACAGTCTGACAAACACGCTCTCCTCACTCTTTTGCCACTGACTAGCTCTTTCCTCTGGAAGTCCCAATGGGCAGTGACACCAGCATGTGGAGGTTTACGCACACACTCCACAGAAAAAGAGGACTATCTCCTAATTACCTGTCAGACGGTCAGGTGGGTGGCAGGCTGATGACTCAATTGGCTGCCTTGAAAGAAGAGTCCTCCATCCAAATTAGCATGCTTTTATCTTTTTTCAACGTGAAGTGGGTCTAATTGTTCTGCTTGAGAACCAGGTTTCCATTAATGAAAATTGTTTCATTTCCAGACTGAAACAATGCATGGAAATTGCGTTCATGCTGATGCGGACTCTAACTGAAGGAGCTGGTAACAGTCAAGATAGTTACACGGAGAAGGTAGTCTTAAAATATTTCCACCAGGCACGTTGAATAAATGCATTAACCTTGTTCCCCTACATTCCTAAATCAAAACGTAATAGTAAGAGACCCTTCTGCACTGAGGTTTCAGTGCAGATGGAGAAGGCAGCATCCCTGCACTCCACCATTGATGCCTACTGTGTCCATCCCTTGGTCCCACTGTCATTCACAAAACCCCTGCAGCACCTCACAAGCAGCTAAACTCCCCTCTGGCTGCATTTGCAGGGACAGACCCCATGCTTCTGGGGCCGGGGTGTTAGGTGTGAGCCTAACCGCCCGAGGCCCAGCATTGCTGACCAGCTCAAGGTCCGTCTCATACAAAAGCTCCCTCAGCATCCCTAGAAGAGGCATTTTGTCTCACCTCGGGCTGAGACCTTCTCTGACAAGCCCGACCTAACTGCACATACCCTTTGCAAAGGGCAGCCATGAAAGAAGGCACAGTTTTTCTGAGAAGTCCAACAATTTTAGCACTCAGACAGGGATATTAGAGACCTGGGTTCAGTTCCATGCAAAAAGGTTAAGTGGAGGCCACGTGAATACTGGTGACCCATAAACACTGGACCTTGGCACGTAACAAGGCATTGGATTGCCTGATTTCTCCTGATGCACCTAACTCAGATAGCATCTGAGAAATTTCTGGTCTGTTGGACATGACGTAGTCAGGGACTTGATTATGAAAACATACTGTTGGAGTTCGTTTTTAGAGAAATATATTTTCTAGTTACTTATTGAGAACTTTGCATTTGTTTAATTCAACAGCCCCTGCTGAATTCCTGTGCTACTGGTTCTTTCTAAAAGATGAAATTACTTGCTGGATCACTGATGGGATTTATAAAGACAAGAAAGGGTCTGGCAAACTTTGTACAAACAGGATTTAAGTTAAATCCATCATTTGACAAGCTCAAGAGATCTTGCAGTTAAAAAACCTGAGAGATACCATCTATGTAAGCAGCAAGGGCCAGAGCTTGTTGATCCTATTTATGTTGCATGGCACCTTATTTGGCAACTAGTCCTACTAATCCCTCAAGTCCTACCTGGAGTGAGGATATTGGCTGCACGTCCTTAAAACTGCAGAGCTGCAGGCGTGCAGCAATGTGATGTTCTGCAGAACGGGAGACTTTAGGAGAGAACCTTCAAGTCCCAGCAATCTCAGTACCAGCGGAAGGCACAAGCCAGACAGGTCTGAGGTATTTTTGTATCTGGGTAATCGCAATCGTGCTACTTTCAAATTTCACACTCTAACACATTTTCCCTCTCTTCTTATCAGCCTTTACATACCTTTTTTAAATTGTCAACTCATAACAAAATTACCTAGATTACTCTATCAGTCAACTCACCTTGGGAGTAACACGAGAAGGTGTCAAATAGCAACTTCCAGTTAATATCCAGTCCACTTTCACTGTTGAACAACTGAAGAATGTACTCTAAAAACCCACAGGACATGTAGGTACTTGGAAGTGTGCCACTTTGCATTTGGAAAAATAATTGCATCTCAGGCAGTATGTTCGTGTAACATGGAATACATTTGCATTTGGGCTCTCCTTTTCAAATGCTCAAAGAGGAGAGAGAAGCTACTACTGTAATTCTTCCCTGCATGTGATCAAATAGCATAGCAAATGCACAGGAGACTGTGAGACAGTTTTTAATTTCATTATATTATAAATACAAATAAACACAGAAATCAGAGCTGGTTGAAGTACTGTGTATTTCAATTCAACAACCTCAGGTTTTCAGACAGCTCTAAAGCAAATCCCTCTGTGTTATTTTGGGACTTTTTTTTTTTTTTTTTTAGCCAAAGCCCTATTTCCACACAGCTTTTTTTTAAGATTTAGTTTTTCAGAAATCAAGAGATTCAAAGTTGAGGCAAGTACAGAGACAATAATTTGCAAAAGTAGTAATATTTCAGTAGTTACAGACAGTTCTTTCTATAGACAAATAGAAAGGGAAGCAGCCTAATTTTCAGAAGTCCTGTCTGCCCCTCTCCCACAGGCTTCAAGCAGAGTGATACCAGATTAGAGCCTCTGAAAAATCAGATCCAATCCACCTTCCTCAAGATGCTTACAGCTTAAAGGAAACCAAAGGCATACACAGAAGCGACAGTAGTTCACGTTGGTGGAGGGATTTCAAGACGAGGAAGTGAAGCACTGTCTAACCAGCAGACTCTGGTGAACTGCTAGAAGTAAAGAATATGCTCAGCAAAGATGGATTGGAAATGGAGGCAGCCACAAAGCAAATAAAGGGGGATCCTGCCCTGAGTGCATTGCTTGCCCAAAGCACTGCCGGGACAGACCTATGGAAAAGGAAGGATATGTGGAAGGAAAGGATAATGGAACCACTCCAGTAATGGGCTGGAAGCAAGTTTTTCATCAATAAGACTGTATTTTTTACAGCTAGCATCCCTAAGGGAGAAGCACGAAGGCATTTGCTTTGGAGTATCATACTAAAATTTGCATCCTGCACAATAATAAAATGCACTTTTAGATACTAAAAATAAGTGACACTTGGGTGCTTATGGTTATCACTCACACAAAGTGCATGATGCTAGAAAGTCTTGTGTCCCAGAGGACACCCCTACCCCAAACCTAATCTCTTAAAATAGCTGATTTTCGTACAGTTTGAATTTTAATTTTATAACTATGTTAGCATAGCTCAGGATGCCTGCCACCACAACATTTTCCAAAATGAGAGTAGTTACCTGTGGTTGGCTAGTGGGAATAGCCCAATTGCTATTTTCAGCATAGGGAAGGGTGTTTCAGCTGTAAGAGTTCAGACTAAGAGCAATTTGTGAGGTATGTAGCAATGCATCCAGAGGGGACAGCTCAACACTGACATCTTTCCAACCTAGAAGAATTAGCCAAAGAAATAACAAGTTTGCATGCATGCAAGCAAAAGATCAACTGAATGTGCCTGGGCCTCAGATTTTACTTTAATATACACGTCCAGACCCCTATGAATCCCATCCCACATGTCAGGCTTCCTCACATCATACATTGTCTCTGCTTCACACAGCTGCCATGGGAATCACGGAGTTTTCAGAGTTGGAAGGGACCTCTAGAGATCATCTAGTCCAACTCCCCTGCTAAAGCAGGATTGCCCAGAACACATTACTCAGGACTGCATCCAGGCGGGTCTTGAAAATCTCCAGAGAAGGGGACTCCACAACCTCCCTGGGCAGCCTGTGCCAGTGCTCTGTCACCCTCACCGTAAAGAAGTTTTTCCTTGTGTTTGAACGGAACTTCCTGTGTTCCAACTTGTGCCCATTGCCCCTCGTCCTGTCACTGGGAACCATTGAAAAGAGCCTGGCTCCATTCTCCTTCAACCCACCCTTTAGATACTTGTACGCCATAATAAGGTCTCCCCTCAGCCTTCTCTTCTCCAGGCTAAAGAGTCCCAGCTCTCTCAGCCTTTCCTCATAAGGGAGATGCTCCAAGCCCTTAATCATCTTAGTTGCCCTAAGAGAGCTGCAGTTGTTGGAGAGGGCTGCAGAAGAGCATAGTCCGTTATTTGCTTATTATTGGCTTTTCATTAAAAAAAAAAAATATTAAGGGTGGAAGTCTTTTCTTGGAATATTTAGCCTGTTTTAGAAGTAAGACACATCCTCTAATCTTATGTACATCTGGTTCACCTAAATAATGACTTTGAATGCTTCCCGAACATCCCTTCTCTCTCCTACTTTCTTGCAAGATGAATTTTTCCAACTCTACAGATGCTGAAACTGAGGCACAAACAGATTAATGTCACCGGACATAGGTATTGCCGGGGCACTGAGAATAACCCATTCTCAGATGTCAGGTGGGTTATTTCTTGGGCTGGAAATTAAATCTCCCTGAACATGACATTTGAAGAAAGGTAGCCGCACTTAGAGTAACTTACACAGTAACGAGGTGACTGACAATCATTGCCACTGCAGTGAGACAGAGCAGGGCCGAAGGACAAAAGACTATTACTCCTCTTGCATTCGTCTCCTGTTTAATTAAACAAGCAAATCAGTAGGGACATCGGAGGGAGCAGAAAATGCTCATACAACACATGCAACGTTGCAAACTTTCCCTGAAACCCAGCTGGGAGAGCTGGGCACTTCCAAGCTGGGATCAGTCACCTCGTGGCTCATGGTCAGTCAGAACTAACCCCTGCTAGTTAAAGATGCAACTACAACTCTCGGTCATCTCCAGCCACATCCAGGATTTACTAATAAGAATTTAGTGACTCATATTTTTAAATGAAGCAATGAGGACTGGGGAGAACAGTGAAGGAACACTCCTGCAACACTTACTAGAGTTTATTCACCAAGTTACAGCAGGAAAAAGCAAGGTGCTATTTTTGGCTTTCTAATTAAACTCGGTCTAAAACCCTCCTGGCCACCAGCTGGTGAAAGAGAAAAGAAAAAAAAAAAAAAAAAAGAAAAGAAAACAAACAGAAAAAGAAAAGGTAATTAAAGAGGCCTTCCTTGCCTTGAAATTGGATAGCTGTTTTTTGGCCTTTAGGCACATGTTTCCAAATAAAAGGCAGCCCTTCATGACCAGATGAAATCACAGAGAACAAGAGTCACTCTTTCCATCTCCAAAGCTCCCACTGAAGCATTCAACCAACCAACCCCCCTCTGAACATTTAGTCCGGACAACAGGGGGAAACGTAACCTCCATTGCCATGGCACTCCCAGGAAATCAACACCTATCAACTACCGAGGAATAATTAAGAGGGGATAAAAAGACAGCTGCTTTCCCTCTGTTTTTTAATCATGGATCCAGCCCCTTCAGAGATTGCTAGGTTAGAGGAGACTTAGAGAAGATTAACCTTTTCATTAGTGTTGGGGGCTGAGGGGACAGTTGCAGTAACTTCAACCAGGTATGTTTTTATGAGAGGCAGGCAGCTTGTTCAAGTAGTACCTCCCTGCCTGGTGTTATAACGGCGATTATAACCGAGATTAATTCTGAGCCCAGAAAGCAGGGCAGGCTTTCCAGAGCAACCTTTCTTCTTTTTTAAAAAGAAAGAAAAAAAAAAATCCAGAGGTAGTCAGGCTGGTGATAAACATAAGTTAGTTTTTAACAATAATTATACTTTTCCCTAATTTGTTTTTACTACTTTAAGATTTCCAGTGCTGTCTCCAGACATGGGTTAGCATCTAGAGCAAGAAACTATTACGGTCCCCATTTTTAAGCTCGGAAAATAAAGAATTGAAGAGATTCCAAACAAGCTTTCGAATTGTATTTATAACACCTCAGAACAAAAGTAATGGATTCAGGGGAATCAAACACGCACTTTTGACTTGGTTGTCAAGTCAAGTTGACTTGGTAAGTTAAAGCTCTTTGTTAACTATGCAAGTTAACAAGTCACAAGTACAACTGGGTTGGAGCGTTTGGTTCTCTCAGAAGTTGTGAGGCCGATGCATCCTGTTACACACAACGAGAAAACAGAAGAGTACACGCCCATGATAAAACAATTTGTTTTCACACTTTGTCACTTTTTGGAAGTGACAACCCTTCAGAGCTGCAATGAAATCACACAGCCAGCCGATACTTTCAATGTACCATTTTTCCACTCTGCCAGCGTTACTCCACACTTGGCTTCTGCAGAGATTTTAAAGTGCAAACTCTCAGAATAACCTCTCAGAGATGCCACAAGGGAACCCAAGAAAAACTTAAAAGGGTTTCAAATAGACTAACTTAAAATATCAATTCCAAAGATCGGCAGCTTAGATATACTATTACATCTCTAATTCATCAGAAGCTTTCTGAAGAAAAGTGAGAAAACGGAGGATTTTTTTTTCCCCTTTAGGCATCTCCTGCTCTTCAAGGCTGGGCAGTTGCAAGCCTGTATCCCCACGGATACTGCAACCAAGACTGAGCTAAACAGGAAAGGTACAAGTGTGGGAAGGAAATAAATATAAACCTCCAACTTCAAACTTCCTGCAACCATGAAATACCCTGTCTTGCAAATCAGACCTTGTGGAAGGAGAAGGGAAAGGGTCAAACGTTATGAGCACAGGAGCCTTCCAAGTGTCCTCACTGAATTTGAATGTGGTACTGATGAGACTGCCCCAATATTTGTAACTGGGATTCAGGGACTAGGTGCTGTAGCACAACTGATAAACCCTTTCAGAGCCTCTCTAAGGAACAAAGTCATCTACAGAATACACTTTCCCTAGAGGGCAGCTGATCATTCATTGTTTAGAGATTTCAGATAAAGACTTGGTTTTACTTATTTTTTAAAAAAACATTCAGGTATTAAGACCTTGGTATGAGAACAACGTGGCAAAGTTCAACAGCTTGTTATGCAGGAGGTTAAAAAGCAAAATAGCTCTAAGCTATTAAATACAGATAGGATTTATTGCCTTTTTAGGACTCAGATTCACTCTCATATCAAGACAACTACATCAAGCTCTCCTGACAGACCTTGGAAGATCTAACCTTTTCAAAAAGATAAAATACAAACCCATAGGTTTCTTTATTACTGAAATAGAACCAGCAGCCTGTCTTTCTAACAAAACTTTGGAGTTTCCTGTAGTACAGAAACTTCAGTTTAGTCAGCTTTGAGACAGAGCTTGATAGAAGAACAATCAAAAAAAAAAAAAAAAATGTAACTGAAAACTAAAGTCTCCCACAGCATGCAAGTCTTACCACCACACTTACAAAAAAAATACAAGTGCTTTGGTTTGTCCGGTCAATCAGAAGAAAGTTTAATGTACCAGATCTGAACAGCCCAATGCAGAGCCCTGTACACTGCCAAGGAATATTAAAACCACAGCAAGTGTTAGGATGCATATTAAGCACCAACTTAAATGGACATGCTTTCTGAAACTTTAATAAGAAAATAAACATTAAAGTAATTGCCTCTAACTCTACTTTTAACACATGTTCATAAATCATGGCTTTTTACTTCCAGTGTACATCAGTATTCAGAGTGTATTTATTTCTCAAAGAAGATCCAGAGGCATGCTGCTTCATAACTTTGCTGACAGAATAGCATGAGGAATTATTAGCATGGACTAAGCCAATAGTTTCTTGGCACATCTAGGTCAACCCTTGAAGTAAATAAATAAGTAACAATAAAAATATCATTCACCCCTTAACAACTCTAGTTGTGCCAACTGGTTGTCTCAGTGCATACAGCTATGCCAATAAAAAGTTGGTTGAGCTAGATATATGCTGGGTCAGACAGCTGCATAGCGGTGGTGACACAGAAACTCCCTTCAGCAGTACATACTGTGTACACAGCAAAGGAAGTGAGGACAAGACAATCTTTTTGTTTGTTTTGTTCAAAACAAACAAACAAACAAACAAAAAACCAGGAAACCAACCTACAGCACTTCCAACATCATCTGGAGAAATGGCATCATTAAAAACTCGAAATTAACCATAAGAGCAATTTGTTTAATGCAACGACGACTTTATTGAAAGAAAAAAAAAAAAAAAGCACTTGTAAGTAAAGATTTCACTTCATTACAAAGAAAGTTGTAAGTTAGGAAAAAAGGTGTTTATCAAAGTAGAAATCAAACAGTGTAAATACATAGAAAAAGCATAACAGACAGAATCAGTAATAGTACAAAACATTGTGGAGAATTTCTGAGAGTTTGTTTTTTATTTTACAAAACAATTCCACAGCTGTTAAAAAAATCTAGTGTTGTCACATTACAGTGAGGCACACAGTTTTAAGAAAATAGACCGTTTCTGTGCTTTCTGTCCTATGCGGTCAGTATTTGCTGTGGTTGTAAACATCAGTATTTAAGACAAATGTGTGTTTAAACATCCTCCTCCTCCTCAGTTTTGAGAGTCTACGATAGCAACAGTGATCTTACTTTCATTAACATGATTAAGTACAAAACCTACTGTTGTCAGAAATTCAACAGAGGCTATCCAATCTCAGCACACAGCAAGAAGGGATGAGCTTCAAGCACCCACACTGCTCCACAAGGCAGTTCCCAGAACATGAGCTTCAGACTGCACGTAAGCAACAGTGCCATGAGCCTCCACATGCATTGCACGCCAGCTGCAGGCTACCCACAAGTTATGACTGATTCAAGCCTGTCAGCCTGCACCTTGCTGCAAGCCAGCCCACAGCAGAGTCTCTGCCCTCCCTCCAATTTGCATAAGTATCCACACATAAAGCCTAACACACCTTTTAAAAAAACCAAAACAAACAAAAAAACCCACCACATTAAACCACCATGATTTGTTAAAAGAATTTCAACTTGGTGCAGAAATTTCTTCCTTGATTTTTGTAACAGCTCATGAACAACCTTATTACTGTAAATACTAAACAAGACCAAATTGTTTACATCATCACTGTAGAACCACCTCAGATAGTACCAGTATTCACAGTGGACTTCAAAGTTTTGCTCTGTTTTATGTGAAGTAATGAAAAAAATCCCACATTTTAATGTATAGATCTCAGTGCTTTGGGAACAGATGACCACCACCCTCCCCATTTCCATTTCTATTATATCTGGAAAGTCAGTGCAACTTAAATCAGATTGAAACGGGTCAAGAGGCAACATTCCCACACTAGTTTACTCCCCGGTTATGTAAAAATCCCATAAAATAAAGTATTTTAGCAAAGTGGAAAAATCTTTTGTTGCTAAACTTGGAAATAGCCTGAACACAACTACTTATAAACAAGTAAGAATCTGAAAAGTTTTGTTCTGATAGAGAAGAGTTATTTTAAATAAAAACTGGTTTTAGGTGAAGTGACGAACCCTGAGTATGTTTCACATATTGGCAAGAATACGGTGTCTCCTACTGTCTGACCTTCACAGGAACAGAATGCAACACCAAAGGGCAACATAGTGGCACTCTGGTGATGTAAGCATCTTTGCCATCTCTCCTTGGGTTCCCTTCCTTTAAGGGCACAATTGCTTAGCCCCATGTGCTATGCAGTCAAGTGAATATTTGTTCTTCTCTCTTATTGAATAAGAGGCTGTGAACCTGGAATTACAGCTTTAAAAAGGGAGTTTACCCACTATCTATTGGTAGTTTCCTAAATTTCCTACTTCTACATGGTTGTGATCACAACAGTCAGCTAAAAGGTTCCAGTTAGCTAGTATGCAAATTGAAAAGCTAATATTCAGCATACCAGATTCCAGTGTTCTTCTAGAGGAACTGCTAGGGAGTCAAGGTACCACAAGCTAGTCAAGGAATAAGCAAAAGTCTTTTACTCCTTCTAATCTGAAGTATTCAAAAAAAGAACCCCAGAAGTCAAATTCCATTATGTTGGCTGCTGCTGAGCCTGGAATGATGATCCAAGTTAAGAGAGGAGAAATAATGTATGCTATACTTGTAGCGTTTTCCAGGAACACCCAGAGATGTTAGAACTAAAGAAATATTGGAATGTAAAAGACGTTAGGGTTGCATTCCAATTGCCCTTATACAAAGGAATTCTGTAAACGTTATCAAAGTCCTAATAAAAAACTAACATAGGTCCTTTGACAGATGTTAATTAGGTTTTGAACCTACTCCCTGATAGAAGAGACACACATCAGTTTAGATACTTGTCTTTGATCAGTCAGAGAAAAGAAATGAGTATTCTTTAATTCCCAGTCTCTCTTGGGCATTTAACTAATTCTTCCTTTCAAGAAAAGTTACAGTCAACCTAGTGATTTCACCACTAACTTCCAAATCCTAGAGGGGAAAAAAACAAAAGCACCAGGACATAGCACTTGAACATCATCCTGTGATTCATCCCAACATCAGTGCCATGTTTTCAAGGTGGGGTTTTCCATTCAAATGCCTTTGTAATGGTAACTCTAGCCAGCTGGAATCCATCAAAAGCCTGTTAAAATTTCCTTCCCTTTTGAGGATGGTATGAGAAGTTTTTGGTTTTGTTTAGAGGATCCTAACAGCAGGATGCTACTGTGCTTTATAAGTTACCAGAAGGACACTTAAGTTTAAGATTTTGGATTAACTCCATTTTTAGTAACTTTCTGGAAGCTATAGAATTATTTGGCTTCACTGTGGGCTTATACTTTATTGCCAAGTAGATCTAGGTTTTTCCTACATTAAAAGCTTTGTGGTGCAAGTTAGGAATGCAGTTGCCATACAAACACAATGCTGTTAAATGACTAAACTCTTGGTAGATGGAGGAAGGGAGGCTTCAATTCATACTGAAGTCCAGTGGGTAACCATATTCATAGACATTGACTCCAGCAAGACAGTTTGGCAAGAGGATAGGTGAAAGCAGTTAAACAGTATCTCACACAGAAGTAGGAAACTGCGCTCAGATATTAAACAACTGACCACTGCAATGGTTTGGGAGTAAATGATTATACATAGCTCAGAAGATAGAATGTAGAGTGGCCTTGGAATTCGGATACTGACTGTTCAGCATTTGTTTGGAGCTGGCAGCTAGATTGTTACACAATTTCCTTGCTAAGACAAGCAATAGAAAATTCTACTTTCTCCTCAAAGCAGTAGTTCGCTAGTGTATCCAAGAGCTTTAGGAGAAATTAAACTGATCCACTTACCAAAAAAAAAATAATGTCAGAGTTTTCTTCTGAACTTGTGAATAAGTTAAAACATCTTCTCCCCGACCCAGACTGCTTAAACAATGGCCCACTTCCACCTTATCAACAGAGTTTGTCCTTTGAGAAAGGACATACATAAATTCTCTCTGCTTATCTATCATGCCCTTGGCTGTGCACTGCTCCTGTGCTACAGCTGGGGGAGAAGAGTGCTTCATCGGAAAAATTTCAGTTTCCTGCCTTGTACGTATTGCCATTAGCTGTAGGCAAGGCAAAGAATTCAGGTTCCCAGCAGCTGAAAAATTCTAACAACCTTATTTTGCAAGTGCTTTTCCTACAGGAACAAGTTTTTACAAAGATGTCCCTTTCATGTATTTTAAGGAAACTCCATCAGTCTAAAATGAAAATTAAATACTTAAAGATGCAAAAATTTCATACTTACTCCAAAACAGTCTTTTCATTTAGAATTAAATCTTTTAGAAGTGTCATAAACCTAAAATTTTGTAAGAGAGGCAGGAAAAGAAAGAATACCAATATTCCATTATCCAAGGCAAACAGTGCAAAGATTAAGTGACATAAGGCTGTTAAAAAAAAAAACAAAAAACCAACACACAACAAAACAACAAGTTCTTAATAAGTAATCAGTTGCAAACTGATTTCTTTTTCTTGCAAAAGAAATCCTCTAGACTGGCATGGTCCCATCAGAGTCAAGGTCTCCATTTTACAGACTTCATGTATTACTTTGTTACTTTTGCAAAGCCAAACAAGTGCATGATTTTACATAAGACTTATCATAACAAATTCTGGGTCTCCGCCCAGTTCTTCTGCCAGACTGAACTTCATTTGATCACGAACACCCTGTGCTACAGACACCATTGCTTACAAAACCAAGCAATTGCATACATTGGATTTAACACAAGGAGCTTCTAATAAGCTGAAAGGCACATGTTTAAGACAGAAGTAGGAAAATACATACACAGTGATCTTAACATAGTTCTACTATACTTCCTAGAACTTTGTAAAGCATCCAGTATTCCTGTTAGGATAGGCAGACCGAAACACATTTCTTCACAGCATCCCTACAGGAAGGGGAAAGAAAAAAAAAAATAAAATTAACAACAGAGAGTCACCTCAGTTATGCTGCTTGATGAGACTCATTCCATGCTGCTATCACACTGTCACTGAGGACTTTAAAGACCAGCTGACTATATATTAATTGTGCTTACATAATTTGCATGACTACAGGAATGCATTAGGGACAAGCGGGTCTGCTCACCATCCACCTGCCCGACTGCAATGGAAACAACACCTGTAAGCCTGTATTGAGGCAGTGCACTGGAGAAGGGTGAGGTTGATGGAGCAGGATAGAGAACTGTGTGCTCAGACACAGAAGAGTGCTCATGGGGCAGCACAGGAAAAAAGGTACAGAGAATAATACATTTGTCTAGCAGCCTTTTGGACCAACATTTAGGCATTCCAAAGGCAAGCCTTAAGTTTAGCATGTGGTCAGCACACTTACATATTTTTTATAGGAAGTCCTCTCATTTTGTTACATTTGTGTTCTCCCACTACAGAAGATGCTTACTTTCCTTTTCCGGTTTAACTACATATATTTCCTCCCACTAAAACACCACCATGGAAAAATTTCTGAAGCCATGCATTACAATGCTTCTATAAACTAATCTTCTGTATCATGAAACCCTGAGATCACAAAAAATAAGGGAGTAGGGAAGCTTACCTTGCAAATGGTATGAAGGAAATGCTGTACCTAAGGAGAAAGATTTTTGAAGTTACTCTTCATGTCAGATTTTATTAGTGGCAAATAAGAAGAACAACCCCTCTGATGCTCTAAACAGGTAAATGCGAGATACACATCCAAAATGAATTTCTGGTTTGTGAGCAACAGGAATGAGTATCCTTGCAAGTTATCTTAGCCCAGCCAGGTTGTGAAACGCTAAGGCAAAATTGGAGGGCATACTGTAGAAGCGTTTTAAACGCAATTCTCTTGCATCCAATATTCTTCACGCTCCAACACCTACAGACAGGTAAGATTTGTTTTAAGGGCTGGCTAGAGGTTCATATCAGTTTCTGTACTACTTCTGTGATGTTACACAGAGGATATGTTAACTTAAAGAACACTGACACTTAATTTGACTGGCATATCTAGGTCTTTTATTAGACCTTATAAGGTCTTAGACTTTATAAGACAAAGTCAGGGGTGTGTAAAAGAGAAATACCAGACAGTAAACAACAAATTGATTTAAAAGGGAAAGAAAAAAAGTAGTTTTACTTCAAGCTCACAGAAATTAAACATGCTCAAAGGAACTTCCCCCAGCAATGGAGCCCTGAGCTCCATCTCCAAAGTCTCTGAAGTGGTGTGAGAGACGAAGAAGTGGGAACAAGTCAGCTTCTCACTGATGCATTCTCTTGCATCTCGGGCAAGATAAAAATTCTCCATCCTTCCAACTCACACAAGGCCAAAATTCACTCACAATTCAGCTACTGACTTTAGGTGCAACAGAAAGTGGGATGTGTGGGGAAGAAATCACTTACCATGCCATGGCAAAAAACTGTAAGATGCAGAAAAGGAGCGCGAGTCCTTTCTTATGCCACTGAAGGAGGAGAGAAGCAGGGAGGGGGGGAAAAACGCACAGCAGACAATGAGACAACAGTGTAAGAATCTTATTTGTAAAATATACTCCAGTTATATATACATATAGGACTCAAGGACTCACCCAGAAAGCAGAACACAGTGTTAGTATGAGACACAACTAGAAGAGAACAAACAGTTTCTATTACACATAGGAACAACTCCAGCTTTTATAGATATTGTAACACCATAATGGGTTACTTCACTGAGACAGAAACAGATCACATCATTTCATATTTTTATCCAATCCTGCATAAGAGTTCCCCTTTATTTAAAATGCTCTCACTATTACATTTCTGAAGTGAATTACAGCAATGAGAAAATATCAGCCTGGTATCTCCTGAAAATAATTTTATAGCTGCAAAGGAAGAAGAGGAAGAGGTTCCTACAGCTTTTTTGAACCATCAGCAGGTCCCTACTTCATCCCACACACTTCTGGTGTCATAGGTATACACCACACATCATCGTTTTGCATAAGTAACACTTTTCAGTTAGAAGGCTAGCCCTTCTGCTTCTGTACATGCCACATTTCCTGTTGAGTCTCAAGGTTACCATGGGGTTGAAATTATGTCCTTACTTCTTTCTTACCAATTAAAACTACAATAAGCTTTCAAGAACTTTCAGCTATTGCTTAGCAGCTCTCCTGTTTAATATAAAGTCCAGCACAGCCATTCACACTGGCACTTTTTCTTTTTTCAGAGTTGCACTGTGTCTTTACTACAGTTAAATCTTTGGGACTAGTAAGCCATTTTGGATTATTTTCTGGTTTAACCCTCAGTTTTAACAGGAGCCTCCTTTTAGTTCAAGTTTTCATTTTCAGTTTAAGACACAAGAGCTCATTTAGCTATGACAGATACTGATACTTGATCTTTCTTCATCAACATCTAACAGCCTTTTGATACATATATACCATTGTGTACTAGAGACCATAATGTGTATTTTTCTTCTTGAGTAAAAAAAAAATAATTTAAAAGTAGTACTGCATGTTCAAGACAGTAACGCATGCATTGCCAAAGAAATCATTCACCTCAACCATGATTATTAAATGTTGTTTTCCCATTAGTTTTAAGGTGATGAATTGTATATTGGTCTAGATACTACATCATACATCTAACAACTGGTTTCATTCCAGTGAACGACATTCCAGGCATTCTCCTGACTCTAGGCATCCTAAATACATACAAAACAAACACACCATGCAGTAGGCTTTTTCCCTGCTGCTGATCTTTGAGCATACACAGTCAATTTCTCAAGCTCTATCAGTTGCCTGCAGCCTCTCTGGATGTTTAAAGAGAAAATAGGAAGCGCCGATGCCAAGCGAACTCTCTGAAGACATTCACACTAAAAATAGGAGGACAGTTTCAGGCAAGTTAAACCACCTCCCAGATTTTAGAGTCTTCAAGAGAAAATGGGAAAGTGGAATGTGGAAAACCACATGCACTGTAAACAAGAAAGAGTCTGAAACTTAGAAGCAATTTTCACACACACCCTCCCAGTAGAAGGTTGGCCACAATTCCCACCTTCTGAAGATAAAAATAATTCCAAGGGATGACTGCAGTTGAGTGTTGGATTTGTGATTTCATTGTGTCGTGTAAGTTTCAATACCTGAACTATCAGCCAACTGGGATGATTTCTGTGCTTTCAATGCAAGATGACCAAGGCATAGAGATTCCCAATGCTTTGTCAGGAAATGACAATTTTAATCAAGGTAGAAATACCGACACAGGTCTTTAAAGCAAATCAGATAGAACATAAAAGACAAAATTATGCAAAACAGAATATGTAACAACTTCCATAGTACAGCCTTTTAAAAACTAGTTTCCCATCTTTCATCTTTTAAGCAACATGAAAATATGATGTTGTGCCCTCAAGCACCCTAAAAAAGCACGTGCATGGTTCACACACACCAGCCACAGACCCTTAATGCTCATTCAGCATAATAACCTGGCTTCAGCTTCAGTCTTTCATAATAGGAAGGTGGTTTTCTGGCGCTACAAATACCTTTCCACTACAGCAGACGTGCAGGATGTTTGATGTTTTAAGGAGGAAAAAAAAAACACCAAAAACCAAACCAAAAATACACCCACAAACATGTCTTGAGCATAGTTAGATCAATGTATATGAAATGAGTTTACAGTGGAAATTGTTTACAGGTTAGCATGAGTTAAAACTGATTCCTTTGATACTTACTAGCATAACAATAGTAGCTATCAAACGTGTAGGCTCAAACATCCTTTTCAATTGTTTCATTGGTCCCATAAGAAAAAGAGTGCTGTGAAAAACAAAACGCAATGAACACAGAGGTAGAAAAGCAAAAGTGAAACTAGGTAAGATTCCTCATTAAGGGGGGTTATTTTGTTAAATTGTCTGCTATCATATAGGGTATCAGTACACTATGTTGTTATGATAATCAGTGCTGCATAACAGAAGAAACAGGATATACAGTGAGGCAAAATCCATTCCTATTTTTCTTTGTGCAAGGTATTTATATTTTTATTCACACTTGTTTGGTTACAATTAACAAAAGCAGAGCAGAACTATCAAGCTAGAAGCACAGGTCAAGATCAGCTTCGGTTAGATCATTTTTGACAGATGCTTTTTTAACCTGCTTTTAAAAACACCAGCCACAGAGGCTCTTTGTGGGTTACCAGGTAATTCAGCTCAATTCCTCTACATAAAGGGCTGTTCTCAGACCTGGATCCATCCTCTGATCCCTTACCAAATCTGCAGACCTCATTTAGAGTAGAGCCCTGGTGATTGATACTGCATGAATTACCTAATTCTGCCTCACGTACTATATTATTCTGCCTCATTACTATATTATTTCCAATTCCATTCCTTGTGCTTTCTAACATCTTCTTAAGTTTCCTCAATCACAGAAGCTTGTGCCTGTCACAAAGTCAGCTGGGCTATACTTCAGGAATCTTAATGGCCATGAAGGCTTACCAAACAGGCCTACCCTGACAGACTGACTGCACCAACTGTATTCACCAAAACACACAGAACATTACCAAACGCAAAATGGCAAAGAATTATTTTTATCTTGAGTGGGCAAAACCCAACCAACAAAAAAAAAAAAAAAAAAAAAACAAAACACAAAACTCAATGCGCAAAGCATCAGTTTGATTCTTCTTTACTGTGAGTAACTTTTACCTTGAATGCATTGCTAATAAAAATAAACAAAATTAAAGTTTTCTTTACAATTTCAGGGCACTACTGGGGAAATGCTGTTCTTTAAAATTCAGTTACAAGAGAATGAGCTACATAAGCAAATCTTCTCACACAAATGCAACAGTTTCTACCGCTTTTTCACCTTCACCCATCGTTCTGCTTTAATTTCTCACCTTTATTAGGAACAAATATGAAAAGATTGTTACCTCCCAATAGATGCGATATTCCCCAGTGTATAAAATACTGCAAAGAGCATCAGCCCTTTCTTTGGTACCCATAGCAGACAACTGCCCTAAAAAGGAACATAAATTAATATTGGGTTTGAGTTGCAAAAGAAATACATCCAAGAAATGTCACAACATCAGAGAAGTCTTAGGAAAACTTAAACCCAAACTGCAGAATCACACACACACAAAAGTAAATTGCATTTACTGCCATTCTTGGTTCCAGTTAGATTCAACGCGTGAACTCTTAACGAGTCAGGTGTCTTCCCCAGAGAGTCAAGAAAAACCCAACCCAACAAAAACCAAGCAACAGCATACAGCAGGGCTGTAATTATTTGGTCTCCTGAAACTCAATTATTACGGAGGTCCAGCAAAAAGTCCTTACCAAAAGCGAGCACAGGCATCCTATTGCGAAACAAGCGATGAAGCCTTTCACTCTGGTGCCCCAACCTAATGAAGTTGCATCAACAACCTAGAAACAAGGAGAAAAACAAGAGTGCGAGTTACTATTTACTAACAGATCTCGCCACGTTACCAGGCGGGTGAATTTCCTCCGAGATGCCAAACGGCGTGTCTGAGCTCAAACGGAGCCTCAAGTTTTTAAGCACCCTCGTCGATGGCCCGTGGGAAGCGCGGCTGCTGCCCCCGCACCCGGGACTCACACCCCAGCCCCAGCCCCAGCCCGCTCGCCGGCATCGGGCATTTTTTCACTTTCGGTATTCCGCCAGCTCTCCAAACAACCCGGGGTGTGGAGGTGGGGTGTCCGCTTGGTTTGTTTGGCTGGTCCTGTTCCCTGCCCGCACCGAGCAAGTGCGGGGGCACTTGATCTTCCCCCCCCCCCCGCCTTATTTTCAGGCTGGCTGCAAGCAGCCTTCCCGTGCCCAGCCGGTTCGGCCTCACTCAGGACAGACACCGCGTCCTCCTCCCTCGCAAAAAAAAAATAAACCCAGAAAACAGGGAACTCCTTCCCAGGCGGCGGCACGCCCGGCAGCGGCTGCTGGCGGGATTAAAGCACGGGGGATTTTTATGCGCGAGTTAAAGGTCCGGAGACCGGCTCCAGACGAACCGCCGGTCCCGGCAGCCCCTAGCCGGCTCCGCCCCGGGGAGCCCGAGGCCCAACGACGGGCTGAGGCGGCACAGCCCAGTCCCGCCGACCGGCGCGGAGGGGCCGCGGCCGCGCTGAGAGGCGCCCCCCCACCCCGCGCCGCTGCGCGCCCGCCAACCGCCGCCCCGCAGGGGGCGCCGAGCGTTACCTCGCTCAGGCCGCTCGGCTCCTCCGTGTCGCGGCCGCTCAGCACCCGCTTGAGCTTGTCCATGCCGCCCGCCTCGGCCAACGCCCGAGCGGCTCTGCCGCACTCACGACCGGACTGCCCTTCCCCTCCTCAGTGACTACCAGCTCCGGCATGCACCGCGCCGCGGCGGGCTACCTGCGCTCGGCAGGTAGATGAAGGCCGGCGGCGACGGCGCGGAGGCTGCCGGGGGATGTAGTTCGCCGGGCGGGGGAGGAGGGACCGCATCCGGCGGTGACGGGGAGAAAACAGCCGCCTCCGGTGAAGCGCCGGTGAGTCCCCCGGGGGCAGTGGGGGGAAGGGCTGGAGGCGCCCCCAGCGCCGGTGAGCCCTGCGGTCAGAGACACAGCCCGCCTGGGCTTCTGAGGCGGTGCCCCACCGTCACGGGGCCGGGGGGTGTCGGGTGAGGGACGCTGAGGGGAGAAAGGCCCTTGGAAAAGGTGTAGCTGGACCTGTGCTGTGCCCCCCGGACACTCCAGCCGCCCTGTGACAGCTCTCCTGGAGCGGGTGTGCAAACTTCCGTACCACAAACCTTCCAAATCAGTGAGGTCAGGGAAGACCACACGAGTGCCCGTTCCCAGGTTCGTGTGGCAGAGAGATTACCTTCATAGTAATTTATAGGTTTGGTTTGGGTTATTTAAGAGACCGCAAACACTCCCCACTTTCCCAGGCGCTTCTTACTTTTCCAAGCATACAATAGCTGACATCGAAACTCGCCTAGTATTTTCCAGGCTTCAGAAAATAGTCCACGCCTTCTGCCACTTCTCTAGTTGTATCCTATTTCCTCCCACCACTTTTGAAGCCATTACTTGGCAACGGGGAAGCTTATAGAAATAGTAATATAGATTTCATTTTGCTACCGTGGCTCCTCCCCCATTCTGAAATTCTCACCTAATTTTCATAGCTAGCCGGAGTGGTCCGATGACAGGCAATGGCACACGGATGTAACATCTTACTAGCAAGCAAAATTCAGCGTTGTGAGTAGTTATTTCAATTTATTTTGCTCAGATAAAAACAGAACTATAAAATGTTTGGTACATTTTATTTAGCGACATACAAGAAGGAATATAAACTGCCACATGTTAAACTTGCCACAAAAGAGCTGGAGAATCACCCCACCCCCTCCCACTAAGATTATGTATACAAAGTGGTAATTTGCTGAGGAAAATTTGTACCAGAGAGGTTGCGGTACACCAGTTTATACTGCTGCTTCTTGATAAACTGTGTGGTGTAAAAGAGTCACAAAGTGCTCCAAGTTTTACTTTGTAGTAACTGTAACTTCCTAAACATGTTCTTGTGATTTCTCCAACATGTGTGTTCCACTTAAATGCACAGCACCCAAAATAGATGGATATCACATATCTATATATTCAGGATTCAAGTCCATTCAAGACAACTGTATCAGCAGGTCACAAATTGGTACGTATGATGGACAAGATAAAATGCACAGTATAAGCTAAACATGCAGAGCACCCTTTCCAATGCTGTGGGTTTCCACCCCCCACTATACTTTAGCCCAATGGAGCTTAATGTTAGCATCACTGACCAAACCCAAATCACAGTTTCAACTAACGAATGCGGATATAGTTTCCTTCATGCTAGCACTACATCAGCTCTCCTCTGAGTCACTACCAGCTTTAAAATGTGTTTTTATAAGCCTTTAACGCATATAAAATATATGCTTAGAGTAAAAGAAGTGCCATGATTTACTTCCACCAGCGAAATCTCTTCACCCCCCTTTGTTGTTCCCTTCCTTTTCCATATCCCTCTATCACTGAAGTGGACCTAAATAATCTTCTCTTACCAAGTGAATTTTGATCACTTCCGTGCTGCATTCATTTGCAGACCCTTCTTCATCCTGACACTAAAATCTTTAGGAAACAAGTAGAGGAAGATGAAATAAAGCCAACAAAATTTAGGACTCTAATGGGGAATATAGAGGACCTCACCTCTATTTCAAAGTGGCCATAAATGCACTCACCCAGATCATGTTCAGCTGGTAGTAATTAAACAGTCAGAGACTGTTTCATTTCAGTTCTCTTCACTCATTTTATCCTACAGATCATAAGAATTTTTTTTCAGTAATCCTTTCCAAAGGATTCCAAAGATAAGGCTGAAGGTGTAGTCAGGAAAAAAAAATATTCTAATCAATAACTTTTTACAAAATAATCCTCACAAACCCCCAGGGAGGTAGGCATGTATTAACTCTCATTTTTACATACAGGGAACTGAGGCACAGAGAAGCCACTTCCTTGTGGTTAGAGTAAATCAGTGACACACCAAAAACTGCAGTTAGTTCTTGCCTTTTGACCTTATGAAAAATTCATTAGACCAGGCTGCCTCAAATGAAAGCGAAATAAAATGTGTTTGTTTTTATCAAGAAAACATTCACTTAGATGGCAGTAGACTTTTTTCCTAAAAATCTCAGAGTCTTCTCTAAGTGAAAACCATTTCTCAAAAGCCCTGGTTGAATACCAGGTTTTGGGGTGGGTTGTTTCTATTAAGCCTTGCAGTGTAGAATATGAAGCTTTTTAAACAAAAAACTCCAAGTCATCAGAATGTGTTAACATCCTTATCTGCCATCACCTTAAACCACGAGGCCTGCTTTTCGCTAGTCATTTGCTTCTTGCACTTCATTGAGTGTGAGCAGTAAATCTAGACAAGTCTGTTTAGCTCCCCCATTCTTAGGCCAAACTATTAACATAATTTAGGCTTTCCAAAAGCAATACAAATATTTAAAGTTTAATCTACAACGTGTTGAGTTAAACCCATGACTATACATGTGATCACACTTCCATTAATATCAGAACTTAAAGAATTTTAAAAATAAACCAAAATGACGTATCTGGAATACATGCTAGCATCCTTTTAAAGCTGTATTGGATCTTGTTTCTCAAACTGCAAATACCAGCATCCTTTAGGCATTAGAGACTAAACTCTTCCCCAGCCATAAGCCACTCTGCAATTTAGCGATGTGACTGTCAGGGCAGCATCACACATGGGCACCATCTCATACGTCCAAGAGAAGGTCAATACAATACAATGTGTTTCCAATGTAGTACATGACTGTAGCAGCATACAGACCCCAAGTAATAGTCTCCAGAACTGCCTAGAAAAATCTGGCTGACATCAGATTAAACTAGTATTTGTGAAGAGACTTACCAGTGTGTGTCTCTCTTAACATCCAGCTTTTCTCCTGCTCTGGAGTTAATGCCTCACAAATAAGGTAATTTTACCTTTATAGTGTCAAACAAATACAATTTATTTTTTTTTCCTTAAACCTATGCTCAGATGAAATGAATATTCTTAAGTTAGAGTCTGGATCAGAGACTCCAAAAAGTAACTTAGTTGGTTATCAGCTCACAGTAGGGGAAGCCAAGCAAAATGTGTAGTTTAGGACTGACAGCTCAAAATAAATGCAGAGGAAAATCTATTTTTTAATTTTATTTTTTTGGATGATTTCTCAATAAAAATAAAATCATGCCAATTTTACGACTCCAGTAGTCTCTTAGTATCTGAAGCAGCAATAACAAAATCTTCATAGAAGTGTTTGTGGTGGAGGGTCCAGACAATACTCCTGCCTAACCGGTAATCTTAATTGTGAGACTCTTTCTCCAATGCTGTTGAAGACTATAACTCACCACCAGTCTATCATTAACTCCAGATACAGGTTAAAAAAACCCAAACAAACAAAAAACACCATTAGCAAAACCTACTTGAAATGTTTTCTCTCAGGGCTATAGAAAAATTAGCCAAATTCTTTATTCCACTCGTAGTGAAACTGCCCCCCAACGGCAACGGTTACATGATCACATTATCTCCAGTGTACTTCAAGTCCATATAAAGTCACATTTATTTAGACTTAACACACACGGTTTCCAGTGATGCTTCTGGTTTAGGCTCCAGCTTCTCTGGGAATTCTAGTTTTTCACAGATTGTCTCCTTTATGGGTAGATACTGAGAGATCTCGTTAGGTTCCGTGAACAGGGAAGGTGGAACGTGCTAAGAAGCAAAAATTTTACATGAAACAAGCAAATGAAAGGAGGAGGGAAAAAAAAAGGTATTCCAAACCCAAACTTTTACAAACAATTAATCTATAATTTACCCGATTTAAACACCTGAAGTCAGGTATAATTATTAAAAGTTAACTTATAACTTCAAATTTATATGTCTTTTACTCATTGTGTGGATCAATACGCTAAGGAGAGGTATTTAATGTTTTCAAGCAGCAGATTGTAAGAGCATAAGAAAGCCAGAGACATTCATGAACAGCTACAATGTTATTAAAAAATATATATTTATCATTTGAATGTAACAAACAGTCTTTTTGAGGGTCTAGTTCTAGATGAGACTGGGATGGCTACAAGGGATCCCATGCTTAATGTCTTCTAGTCGTTGCAATATATTCATTGGAGTTGCTCAGATTTAGCTATTGCTAATTGATATACCTCAACATTTATCTGACTTTTATGAAGTCCACCACAGACATTTATATGAAATACTAAAACTCATTGGATTTTAACTTTGTATTTGAAGAAATTAGGTGTTTTCATTAAGTTAATCAGCATCTTTCTCTGGACATTCCTGTAGACAACTTCACTACATACAAGATATTTGATGAAAAAAAAAAATCTATACTGAGCAAACCACCTTCAAACTTTCTAACAACATTCTTTAAGAAGTGTATCCAGAACTATTCAAAGGCAACCTGGATTTTGGCTACCTTTAACATGCAAGGAATCATACTGCTGTTTCAATTGTTTCAAACCTAAGTGAAGCAGGAATCTTTTTCACTTTACCTATGCAAGCTGATCTAGGGAACTGAAAAGCCTTATGCATTCCTCTCTATAACAACAGACAGTAAAAATTATTTATCAGCGTAGATGATAATTTTTAAAGAAGAGGTCAAGTAAACCCTAGATCACTGATTTTAAAAAACACTAAACTCAAAAAGCTCATGTCTGGATCTAGTCCTGTTTATAGGGATCATAAATTGTTAAGAAATGACACAGTGCCCCTTTCCTCAAAAAAAAAAGACCACCCAAAAATATTTTGCAAAAATATTCCTTCAGGTTAGTAACATATTAGTAACTTTTTACAGGTGAAGGAAAAACAAGGGAGAAGGAAAATAACAAGAATGCCCAAGATCAGGTGTTGGGTCAAGAATAAAAATCAACAGCTGCAACTTGAAACATGCCATAAATTGTTCTGAGCCTTTATTAGAGTTTTAGGGGGGGGGGGGTATTAAACTTATTTGAGAAAAACTGAATGAGTCTATTACCAAACAGATCTTAAGCCCTAATACCACTTGCAAGCATGCATGCATGAAATTTAGCATCATGGAACATGAACTACCTGATTTTGTGGCTGAACAGTTCTATAAAAAAAAAATAATTAAAAAAATCTTGATAATTCAAAAGTAGAAAAAGTAACCTAATCCCATATCTTGTCATGCGATCAATGGATCTGAGCATTTACAAATGCAAATCTGCCCTTAAATCCGCAAAATAAATGTTGCACAAGCAGAAAGGTTTTTCCTTTGTACAGATTCCAAACCTAACAAAGAATGACTTACACAGTATTTTCTATGCTGACCATAAAATAATTTTAAAAAGCAGACAGAAAAAAACACATTTAAAAAATGCAATACCTTTAAACTTGATATTTTGCTTTCTCTGGATGTATATTCTCGCAACATGTAGGCCTTGTCAGCCTAATGGGAAAAAATGGCAAAAATCCATTACAAAATTATCATCTAGTACCAGTGCAAAATAAGCATTTTAAATACATTGAATTGAGTAAGCATTTGAATTTGGGTGACCACAGATTTTCACCTGGGAGCAGAAACGTACGTTCAAATTCACGAAGACAGAGAAAGATGTTTAGCAATGTTCTCTTTCCCAAAAGTCACCTTTCTGCGTGCATGCATGGAAAAAAAAAATTCTATGACTGAATATGCTTGGTAATCTTTACTCAGCTAGACCTCCTACATCAGTATGCATAAAACTAGACAAAATAAGCAAACCACAACCGTTATGTTCTGTATTATTTATGAGATACTAGAACTCAATGTAGTATGGACAGTTACTTGCAAGTTAAAACTTGCCATCATTTATTAGACAAGCCAAAAAACAATTACTCGGAGACAAGGATAAGAACAGTATCACACCATTTACCATTGCCAGTTTTTCCTCTTGTACATCCTCTCTAATCTGTGTCTGACAAATACATTTAAGCGATTACTTCATGAAAGGGTTGCCTACTCTGCTCATATAATACCTAACCCTGTGGCATCCAGCACTTAGTTGCTACTTCAGCACCACCATAACAACAAAATACACTTGAAAGTTCAGTTCAGGTAACCTCTACGCCCCCAAACATCAGTATTAAATTACAGGGATATCAGCAGGTCTTCTCTGAAAGTAACATGGCAAGGGAGCATCTGTAAAATATTCATGATGACAAATAAGGGTTTACCTCATGATGAAGCCTCGTATCATTCATCCTGATAAGTACCCCATCAACTCGCAAGAAAAACCTCAGCAGCACAAAAAAGCTGGAAGGCATGACTCGCTGCAAAAATAAAGACATTCCATTTAGTGTATGTAGTTTTACTTTAAGTGTGCAGTTACCTACATCAGATATTCACAACGAAAGATAGTATAAGGAGCTTTTGGTGGTAAAGTAAAAATTTGGGCTGTTGATATGTTACAGCTATCATTGGACAGCAGGGCGGACAGTCTCAAAAGATTCTTAGGCAGGATGTAGAAAGAGGGACAAGATTGTTCCCTGAAGCAACAGACAGGAAGATTTCAAGCCAACATAGTTTTCATTAAGATTATATTTCTAAGAGCGAGGATAAAGAACTCTGCATTTTAAAATTTAGATCCCAGAAGGAACAACATGCAAAAAGTCGCTGCATTTTGCATACATCAGCCAACTGAGTCACCAAGCATCTTGTATACACCTCTTAGTACTCACTATTTTTACACTTAAACTTGATACTCCATGATCATGAAGTTCATCTTCAAAGAGGAGTACTTCTTCAAAAAACATAATTTGTTCCCTGGCTTTTAATTTCTCTGTATTTATGTGTTCTGTTGTAGGAACAACCTAAGGAAAGAGATTAAGAACAGTTAGCATATTAATTGGTTGCCAAACTACATACAGTTTGTCCCGATCTTTTAAATCCTAAAATTGTTAGTTTTATAAAGGAAAAAGCTTTTAGGACACTAAGCTTAAAACATCCCAAAACTCTAAGAAAAAAGTTAAAATTAAAACTAAAGTTTCCAAGAGGAAACATCAATCAAAGCAAAAACCAAGAGTGGAAAATTCTGAATAAAGTGCCCTCCAGGTACAGGCTCAGTAGGGTTTCAGCTGCAAACAATCCTGCTCACCTTCTGTATTTGAAAACATTTGAAGATGCCTTGTGTTTAACATACAAATGAGAAGTTCTGTGTTATAAGTAGTATTCCATCCACTTAGTATCTCTAGCCAATGACAAACCCTGCACAGGATTCTAATAAAGTCTTTCCATGCAAATCATGTATGTTTTCCATCTCTTTGTCTCCATATACACTCATGCACTTTGGCTGCCTAAACACTACAAGCCAACAAGGCGTCATTTATTTCTGTGCTGTACTTTTAATTCCAGAATAACTCAAGTGATCTATAACTAATGCAATCCTAGTGAATTAATATAGATTATCTGCTTAGTAGCAAGTGATCTGCATACAGTAAAGAGAAGCTGGGAACTCCAGTCTTATTTTAAAGTAAATAAAGACAAGAGAGGGCTTGTCAATTTCGATATGAGGCGTTACTGTTTCAAAAAAACATAAAGTCATTAAAAGCAGCCAGATCTACATATTTGCTTACACAAACTGCCAAGCAACAAAGGGTAAAGGTACTAGAGAATTACACAGCTGATAGTTCTGTTGTGTGTGAGGAGCTCGGGGCTTCAGAGGGGCATCCAGCAAGTGCTGAGGATTCTCGTGTGCTTTACTCTCAGAGTAAGTCTTCACTAAGGGACACAATGGCACCCTTTTATATAATCCTAAAATGCTTTAAAAAAATAAGTTCTGAAAACAAGCCATGATTTGATTAGGGTAACATGCTGAGAGACATGGAAAGCCCAAACTATACTTTGAAGTCAAAAACAATGAAGCCTGTAAGATTTTACAGAAGCCTATAGAAAAGTAAACGACAGCTTCTAAGCTTTGTTTGACTGAAACAATATGCAATCAGCATTTAACAAGGACAAATGGTTACCTTTAATGTTGCGGTGTCTCCCAGCAAAGTTCCTTTGTAGTCTGTTGTGTAAGTCCAATCATATGGCTTGACAACGTCCTTAGTGTGCTCAGTCTCACTCCTGAAGAAGCGAAAGAGAAAACAGCATGCTTTATAGTAATTCTTAAAAAATTACAACCTCACATAAGATTATGTATTAGGATTTCCACGCTCTTCAAGAAGAAAAACAGCAGCAGCATCTGTGCTGCAATGATGAAGTATTGCTTCTTTCACATGTTTCCATAATAAATTATAAAACCGTTACCAGAATTCCTGTGCTAACACAATCTCAGTCCTATGAGTCAAAAATAATGATTTTAGTTCAATGTTGTTGAAAAATTGGTATTTCAAGATCATTTTTTCTTTAAGTAGGCAGAAAGCAATCTGCTGACAACACACAGCAATCGCCAACACTGCTATTTGCCTGAGTTTTCATGACAGCTTTGATTTCTCTCTGTGCTTTATGTCTAGGTGCTCTGCAACTCATTTCATAAATACTAAGCAGTACAATTAGTTCTGATGCACGGTAATTGTTCTTCTATATTCCTAAGGCTAAGATTTTCAACACGTACAGCATTTTGCACACAATACAGTCTTGTAAAGCTTGAGGCCCTATGAGTTTGAATAAACAGAAACAGCATTAAGCCATGTTAACTTGTAGTTTATTCTAAGAAAGCCAAGACAGCTGAAAAATATAGCTGACCCAATTGAGAGGATGATCACGGCCAAGAAAAGCTAAGTGCCTTCTGTGATCACACCGTATCCGTAGTAGAATCAAATGCAACACGGTCTTCAGGAGTTCCGGGTTTTCTTTTAACTACTTTATGACAGTTTCACATACAACACACCAGTACTTGCCCGCTAGTGATAAAATACTGTACCTGCTCTCTTGCCACTCCTCTGCACAAGCCACTTTGATCATACCTTGACAGTTATTGACACATTTTAAAGCATCTGTTGCATTGAACTCAATTCCAAAACCGTGATCATGCTGTATTCTTAGGATATTGTCTCCAAACATCATCTCTGGCAGGGAAGGCATGTGCAATTCATCAGCCAACCTGCACAGAAAAATAAAAGTCCCATGAAAAGAGATCAGTCAGGTATAGCTCAGTGAAAACAGCCCTTGTTCTGGAATAAGCATCCTTTAGACCGTGGTAATTTAGAAGACAGATCATCAGTATGTTCTGCAAGACTTTGTTCTTTTCCCAGTTTAATAGTTTGACATGAATTATGGGGTCATTGATCCAAAGTGACTTTTCCACCATAAAAGTATTACTAAAAAATTCCTTCTACATCAGGCTCATACAAAAGTTTCATACGTGAGGAATCAAAACAATATCTGATAGGCATGAAATAGCAGCTTTCAACCTGTTGTAGCAAACCGCTGGATGGTCCATGAACTACTTCGGCAGATACCCAGAAAGAAGTTTTAGGAACAAGCGCTCATTGTCAGCAATTTTATATTCACTACACAGTGATTCATACCTCCAAATTTACAAGCCTACAAAAAAGGGGCTGAAAACAACCCTGGCAGAATATATGAAAAAAATCAAGTGCAGAAGACACTACAGTGCTCTACTACTTTCTCAAGCTGGTAAAGAATACATGCCGGTATTTGTAACCTTAAGCATGAAAGCCACAGCCATAGCCACGAACCCAACGGAACAAAGTACTGCCTGAACCAAATAAGTATGATCCCTGTGGAAAATCTCAAATCACCCTATTTCACTTTTTATTTTATATCAATCTTTATATTTATTCATACATATATATATACATACACTATATAAAAATGCACACACACAGATGTAACACCACTTTATATACACACTGACCTTATTTATCTAAAGGCTTCATATACTTCTTTTCCTCGCTACCACTACCTATTTTACTTATCAAGATCAAAAAGAAATACATGATGTCTGGAGAGAAGAAAACTTTAGGAAATAGACTAAAGCAGGGAGGGCGTCCAGGAAGTGTCATAATCGCAACTTTCACATTGATAGTAAGGCCTTCCTGAACAACAGTGGTTATTTCTGTGACCCTGCATACAAAAGAACATTAACCAAACTGAAACAAAAATAGCAAATTTGTAGACCCAGAGAATAAGACACTATATCTTTCCCAGAGAAGGCAGAATAAAGTTATAAATGTTTCCATTTCATCACATGCAGGTGCCTTGACCTGCAAAGACCAACTCCAGCACAGAAATGAGTTCTCAGCTATGGCAAATTTAATTCTTCACCTTCCCACAGAGGTTGCAGATGGGATTTTTGTGATATGTGTTTGCCAGAAATAAAACTCCTACAGATGCTAATGATGTTCCCCAATCAATAAAAAAGGCAAAATGCCAAGAAAAATACATTATAAAAGGAAACTGACTAAAAGCACTGCAACTGGATAGTTCTTGACCCTTCAAATTTGAAGTGTAGGAATTGTTTTGGGGATCTCATGCTGAGTACCAAGACCTACAGGTAAACAGCTAATTTTGGACTTCCCTACCCTGCAAAATCCTGTGTTCTTTCAGGCTTGTGTTGTGGCTCTTGCAACTTTACTTTTCAGCCTTTTTCAACACGTTCTGAGAAATTGTGTGTCCCTCAAAAACATCTAAACAGATAAAGGTAATTTCTGAAAATTACAGAGATGACTGTTTTGTTTGTTTTTTTTTTTTTTTGTTGCTGTTTGGTTGGTTTTTTATAGCTGTAATTAAAGAAACTGAATAGATCAGAAGATGAGTACAGGAAGCAATTGGGCTTCTAGACTGGCAGTTGAAGTCTCTCCCTTGTTTACAGATAATGACGAGAGTTAACATCCTCCTTATCTTAAGAATAAAGATCTTCATTTTTAAGAAGTACCATCCTACAAAATAAGTCCTCACAAACACACTGTAAAAATGAGATACTCTAATAATAGCCCTCCTTCTCCTGCAGGACACAGGTACAGCTTTAGCTGGATCTTGACTTGACATCACAGAAAAATGACTAAATCGCAGGATTCAAGTTTTCTTATCTGTAACTGCAAAAACTAAAGGACCATTAGTCAGAACCAGTTTGAGAAAATTATTTTAGGCATTGAACATAGGATAAAGATGGAGGAAGAATCATAGTTTTTACTTGTTTTAAGGCAGATATCCAGTTTTAAAAAACATTAGTATAACGTCATTATGTTAAAAAAATTAGCATTATACTATGCTATATAGTAAACTATAACAGTTTACTGTAATAAAAAATCCTCAAACATAACATTTCAAGACATGGGACTTTATCAAACAAATTACCATCAGAAAAGTTAAGAACAACATGAATGAAAATGTTTTTAACAAGACTAAGAAGATTTCCATGTTTGTATTCCAGAAACTGAAACCAAGAAGTATCTGTCAAATTGCCACTGAGGTCATCGATGGCACTACACAGCTGAACTGTTAAGTTCCACATTAGCAAATTTGACTTAAGCACTTGATGCTGACACAGGAGCATCTTCTCCAACAGTCTGACAGCAGTGGAAATTACTACTCCAAGGAAACAGCAAATAATAAATTTTTAATGAAATCCACTGTCTTAAAATAACCATTAGCACGAAATTGCTTATGACAAGTCTGTGGACCGCATTTAAAAGAACCTTAATCACCATTAAAAAGTAATTAAGAAAAACAGGCTTCTAATTAGCATGCTTCAGTTCACAGAGGTCCAGATCTCCAAAACCGTTAGCAATCATTAAAAACAAAATTCTGGAAACCATGTGCAACCCAAATCACCCCAGTTTCTCAAGCCAAATAATCAAGTTTACCTTCGTAAAAAGAGAGGGAACACCCCCAGCCACCCCCGAGCTACCGGAATAAACAGCTTCTCCCCTGCCCGGGGGACGTTATCTATTTTTGGTGCAAGGCGAGAAGGCGCCCCAAATCCCCAGCCATCAGGGAAGGGAGCTCCCAGCCCCGGGCGCCCTGCGGAGGGGCAGCCAGCACCGCAGGTACCGTCTCGCCCGCACCCCCCACCCCCGCCCCACCTCTCGGCCTGCGCCGACTTCATGATGTGGGTCCGGGCGGCGCTCAGCTTCCACGGCCCGAAGGTGAAGTCGCGCCGGCTACTCTGGAAAACGGGGTGCATGGCGGAGACAAGGGGGAAAGCCCCGCCGAGGAGAAGGCAAGAGGGGCCGGAAGGGGCGGCGGCGGAGCCCGCCCCGCTTCGCCTCGCCTCTCCGCGGCAGCCCGTACACCCCTAACTGCAGCAACGGCACCGCCGGAACCGCCGCCTCAAGCGACTTCCGCTTCCGGGGAAGCCGTGCGGCGGCAGGAGGTGACGTATTGCGGGGCGGGCTAGCTGTGCTGCCGGCCGGGAGGGACCTGCAGCCCGGCGGGGCTCGGCGCTGTCGTGCCTTGGGGTGTCTCTGGTCTCCTCTGCCCGGCGGCGCTGCGGTGGGGCGAGAAGGGGCAGCGAGCTTACCGGAGCCCGCTGTTCCTGGGGAACCGGGCTGCAGCGGCCGGCGCTGCCGGTGCGAAACGTGCGTGTGCCCGGCGGGCGTTCGTGCCTCCGGCCGCACCCCCGGCGCCCAGCCCGAGCGCGACAGGGCGGCTCCGGTCCTGCCACGGTCCTGTCATGGAGCTCTCCGGGCGGCACGTCTGTGCCCCAGGGCAGGGTTCCTGCGGCGGGGCTGCTGGGGGGGTGGTGGTGGTGGTGTTTGGTGTGTGTGAGAGCGGTAACGGGGAGCTCTACAGCCCTGGTGCTCCCGGGGCGTATTCAACAAGCGTTACCGAGCTCTAGCGTACAGTCACCGTGTGCTGCTGCAGGTACTACATGTGTAGGTGCGGGCGTACACGCGGAATCCCCTGTGCTGGTTGGGTATCTGACTGAATGCTTTCCAAAGGTGATGTGTTTAAAAAAAAAAGGGGGGGGGGGAAGTCAAGGTGTGGTGGCGTGGTAAGCTTAAAATCCTGTAGAAAAGCATCAGTAGAACGGGTTGAGCATGTCACATAATTCACTCTTCCAGCAGCGATGGCTGAGCGCTTGTACTGCCTTTGCGTGCTCTCGGACGGACGGGCCGACTCCCCGGGGCGCGGTGTGCGGTCCGGCTCCTTGCCACAGCGCCGGGGCCAGCCGAGACAGCGGCCAGGGCAAGGTGACACCCATGTCGTGAAAAACTCCGACTCTTCCACATCACGGAGAGCAACCAAAACGCAGCAGGCTCCCGTCGGAGCCCTCGTCCCCCGCGCTTAAGGGCCGTGTGGGGAAGCCGGGAGTTAGGGATGCACAAGCGCGTCATTTAATTATCCTTCACCCTTTATACTGCCCCCACCTTCAGGTGTGTGTGAGGGAAGACATCCCTCCCAAAATCCACTCTGCATTACTTTTAATAGCAGTTTGGGGCGTGGGAAGCCTAGCCGTTAGGATCTGCCCCTCTCTGCCACCGACTTGTGCCGTGTGCCGGGGCGAGTCGCTTCACCTGATCTGTGTAAAAATGGATCCCCTCCCTTTGACTGAGTTCCTGCGTTTCCCGCGGAGGAGGGTTGCCAGGAGCCAGCCCCGCCGTGCCCCGGGGTGGAGGCGGTGCGGCGGTGCCCCCTTCACGTCTCTTCAGGCCGCTCACGGCCGGACTTGACCCGGCCGGGGGAGCCTTCTGCCGGGCCCGGGCTGTGCTGGGGGCTCCGGCTGGGGGGGCGGCGGCAGAGAAAATGGCGGGCGGGGAGGCCAGGGAGGGGGGTGAGGCGGCGGGGCGGGCCGGTGGGGGCATGGCCATGGCGGGGGAGGGTCGGACCGCGGCTCGGGGCCTCTCTGCCGGCAGCGGCGGCAGCTGTGGGGGGTCCGGGGCGCTGTAACCCGAAACCTCCCGCCCTGACGGCGGAGGCGGCGGCGGGCGGTGAGTGTGGTGCCGGCATCGGCGGCCGGGGCGGGGCGGCGGGGGGGGGTTGCAGCGGGACCCGCTCGCCGGGGCGGTGTGTGTATGTGTGTCGGGGGTGGGTGAGGGATGCCCGGTGCGGAGGACCCTGCCCTTGCCCCCGCCCTTTGTTCGGTGCTGGAGGGAGCGCGGGGGCAAAATGGCGACCCCCACCCCCCCCCCCCCTCCATCCCATGTCTCAAACTCGACAGCGCTGGCTTTGTGTGTGCCGTCGCGCCCGGGCAGGAATGGGATGTCCTCCTTCCCCACCCCCCACCCCCGGGCTGCCCTGCCCTGCCCTGCCCTGCCCTGGGAGGGCCGCCGCTCCCGGAGGCCTTGTCCTGCCGCGGGGGTGCAGCGGGGCTGTGAGGGGACGGGACGGGGCGGGGGGGGGGGGGGGGGGGGGGGCAGCAGATGCCCGGGCGTCGCCGGTGCGGGGAGCGGCTGCCCCCCGGCAGGGGTGGGCGCCTTCCCAAAACCCACACCAGGAAAAAAAAAAAAAAAAAAAACAACCCCACAAAACCAACCAAAAGTGTCGGGGAAGGCTCGCAGAGATGGCACAGGCGCGTTCAGAGAGGAACTCGCGGAGAGCAGTCAGCAGGCAGCTTTGCTAGGGGAGAGCTGAGCTGTGTTTCCCAAAGCGTGGCCCAGTAACCAGTTTAATTATGCTCTTAGGAAAGCGCCGATTAAAAAATGGACAAAACCGCGGCTCTCCAGCCTGGCATTGCTGCTGCCGAAGGCCACAGCGGCCGCGCGGACGGGAGCAATTCTGTGAGTGCTGGTGGCCCTTCGGGAGCCATGGGTGCGCACAGCCACAGCCTTGGCCTAGGTAATGCTCTCTCAGTCTCTAACTTCCCAGAAATGCTAGTATCAACTTTATATTAATTAGTGGACTCTCTTTAGTTTTCTGGTTTACATATTTGCATTTTTTGGTGGTGGGGTTTGTTGGGTGGGTGTTGTTTTTTGTTTTGTTTTGTTTTTTTTCCAGTGGCCTGCAGGTGGGTGAAGGATTGAACGAAGTGTATGGGAGCGCCCGTTGGAGGCAGCGGGGAGAAAGCTGCTAAGGAATTGGGAGAAATACCGAGGTTTCACAAAACGAGGTTGTGAGTTAGCGGGATGGATGCTAACACTGAGAAGTCAGGGGTTAAAGGTTCTCAAGCATTTCTGTAGGTCTACCCGTGGCTTGATGCAAGGAAGTGTCTTCAGAACCTTGTGTTCGGAAAGCCACTTTCCCCAGTCCTTTGGTATTGGCAGTAAAATAGAATCACCACTGTAGCGAAGGTGATCATGAATGCGGAGAAGTGATGTTAGGGGAGGATGTGCAATGATCCCAGAGTCTTTGAATGTAACGTAGCAACTGTTAAGAGTCAGCAGGGTATAAGTACCCAGGCATCCACAGACCACAGGCAAATGCTGCATAGGCAGAATACAAAGTAACAATCGGGATAAACAGGCAGTTTTTTTTAAAAAGTGACTTTTTTAAAGTGAGCGAAACAAAGACTGATAGTGATATTCTTGTTGTTTCTTCACAGCTTAGATGAAGGGACTGAGCGAGATGCACAGCTGGTAAGTATGGTTTAGAAACAAGTAAGATCCTTAGAAAATTTTAAAGTAAAATGTGCTAATTTTCTTCCTTGTTTCTCCCCCTCTGCCTCTTTTTGTCTTTCAGTTTCTTCCCTGTTCTAGGCTTGGCACTGTCATTGACCTCTTTGATGTGCCCATAGGCAATTTCCTGTCTCTTCGCTTTCCCATCTAAAATGGTTTCCTGCATCCTACAGGTAAATTTAAATTAACACAGGCAAAAGGGCCTCCTGCCTTTGGAGAGAGTTTGAAGAAATCTTGCCTGAATGTTTCTGGGCGTTGTTCTGCTTCTAGCTGCTCAGCATGTCTTGGCTGCTCCAGCTCTGCACGCTCTGACCATGAGCAGCAATTCCTCCCTCAGCAATCTGAAGGGCCTGAGGAACCTCACCACGCAGGAAGACGGGGCGGTCAGAGTCACAGAGTCCATTGCGATAATCGTCATTGCTATTTTCATCTGTTTGGGCAACCTGGTGATTGTCGTCACCCTCTATCGGAAGTCTTACCTTCTCACGTTGAGCAACAAGTTTGTGTTCAGCCTGACCCTCTCCAACTTTCTACTCTCTGTGCTGGTGCTACCTTTTGTTGTCACCAGCTCCATCAGGCGGGAATGGATTTTTGGAGTCGTTTGGTGCAATTTCTCAGCCCTGCTCTACATGCTGATCAGCTCAGCCAGCATGCTTACTCTGGGACTTATAGCTATAGACCGGTAAGCAGCTCTTTTCTAATGAATGGTAACAAATTGCCTAGTTTCATAGAGTGACTCGCATAGAGCTGAGAAGCATGCCAGTGGATAATGATGCATAGCGTTGTAATGTCACTTTTCCTTCAGCCCCTTGTGAAATTTTGATACAGAACAGAAGAAAGTGATGTCATCAATAATGCAAAATGTGGACATGCATCTAGAGTTTTTTTAAGCTATTGATGGTATAATAACACAGTACTTGAGAAACAAGAAGTAATGACTTAAAATTCTAGATACACACTGACATGTAGGGACAGATTTAATAGCTGAACGTGTGCTTTCAGTCGAGTTTTACAATCTTGCCTGCAAAGATACTTATTTTTACATGTAATTATTTTCATAAACATGGTCCCTGAGCCCACTTCAGAGGTTTGGAGAAAAGAGTTTGTTCTACAAAGAGGACTAGCTATCAACATCATTGAAATATGTTCTTTTTTTGTTGTACATCTTTTGTGCTCCTATTGACCCTTTCTGTTCTTGTCTGCCAGGTACTATGCTGTCCTGTACCCGATGGTTTACCCAATGAAGATAACAGGCAACAGAGCAGTGGTAGCTCTTGTGTATGTGTGGCTACATTCCCTTATTGGCTGCCTCCCTCCTCTCTTCGGCTGGTCATCTTTGGAGTTTGACCAGTTCAAGTGGATGTGTGTGGTGGCCTGGCATAAAGAAGTTGGCTACACTGCCTTTTGGCAGATCTGGTGCGCGTTGCTGCCTTTTGTGGTCATGATGATCTGCTATGGATTTATATTCCGCGTGGCAAGGATTAAGGCCCGCAAAATCCACTGTGGCAGTGTCGTCATTGTGGAGGAGGACTCCCAGAGGAATGGGAGAAAGAACTCCAGCACCTCCACGTCCTCTTCTGGCAGCCGAAGGAACGCTTTCCAAGGGGTTGTCTACTCAGCCAACCAGTGCAAAGCTTTCATAACCATCTTGGTTGTCATTGGTGCTTTTGTGATTACGTGGGGGCCTTACATGGTAGTAATTACATCAGAGGCACTTTGGGGAAAAAATAGTATTTCCCCTGCCTTGGAGACATTAGCTACCTGGTTGTCCTTTTCCAGTGCCATTTGCCATCCACTAATTTATGGACTGTGGAACAAGACGGTGCGCAAGGAACTACTAGGAATGTGCTTTGGGGATCGTTACTATCGCGAGTCGTTTGTTCAGCGACATAGGACATCAAGGTTATTCAGCATTTCCAATAGGATCACAGGTAAGATGTGTTGCCACAAAAGTCACTGCTCCTTAATGCCAGTAACTGATGTCTGTCTGTACTCTGATGTCTCAGGGCTCTGTAAACAAAGTGGTATGTTTCTGGAGGTTTTGGCAGTCTTTTACTCAGGTTGTCATAGACACTTGAAAGGAGAACATTTTTTTTGTGGTAGTTAACCTCTTTCTCCTACTCTAGTAAAATCTGATACAGTGATGAGGTTAAAAATAATTTATTTTCTGCTCTCTCAAGCTTTTCCTTTCATGTGCCTACCATTTTGTGTTATCCAGGTTAAAGCACTACCAATAGTAACACTTGTTCTTTGATTCCTGGCTTTATGCTACAACTCTGAGGTTTACTGAAGTTACACTGATCTTACTATTTCTATAAATTCAGTTTTTAGCCTTAATGGTTGAAGAAAAGATCATAAACGAAGTAAAACTATGTAAAAGAGTAAAACTATTTGATGTCTCCCCAAGTTGAAGGCTGAGAGCTTCAGTTGCTCAGTTTGGTGGGTTTTGTTTGGGGTGGTTTTCTTTTTGTTGTTTGTTTGTTTGTTTGTTTTTTTAAGTAGCAATGCAATGAAATTCTGATTTTTTATCACTTTCCTGGTCCTGTTGAGAAGCTTCCAAAAATAGGATACCTTCATGGAGTTACTCGGGATGTTTCATGCAGAGCCAGGAACTGAAGTTATTTAATTGTGAAGGAAGATCTAAAATGCAGAAGAAAGAGAGCAGCAAGGCACCCGTTGTCTTTTCTCCAACCCGGAATCTCTGGGAGAGACTCCATCTAAATGAAAGAGTTCTGTAGCCGCAGCCACATCACAAGCTGCTCTCTAGCACTTTTTGCTTTGGCAAATCTGTATCCAGGAGATGCTATGGATGAATACATTGGGAAATGAACCGGGAGGGAAAAGACAGGAAATTTCTTTCTCCTTCCAAGTGATAAGAAGCTGACAGCTTCAAATTTGTCAGGTGATTGATAGGGAGGGAAAAAACAACCAAGCAAAAACCAACAAAATCTTTAAGCAGGATCCAAAGACAGCACCTTTTTAGGAATCGTAGAATATCCTCCCTTCCTATTTTGGGGGTCTGAAAGAAGACATGCATCTTGGTGCCCCAACCTTGCTCATGAGCTTCCTGCCACACTAATGTCACAGCTGCTGGTGGCTACCAGGTTATTCCCTGACTGGAAGGTATCTGGCAAATATCCCCATCTGTCTGAGTGCATATGCTCTGTGTTCAGCCTGGCTGGCTGATAAAACACATGCAATTGCAAAAAGAGAGGGAGGGAAATGGTGCAGGTAGAAAGAAGACTTGCCATATGGAAAGACTCCAGTGATACCTGAAAGCTGTTGACTGGATTGAAAGTCCAGATGCTATGTGCTCTGGATCAGCAGGGTAAGTTTTATACATAGAATAGTAAATAAGGCAGCAGAGCAGGAAGAGGTTTTTTTTTTTTACTGTTGTAAACCCCTTAAACATGCATTGTGTAATGAGAATTAAACTGTCTTACAGATTTGGGGCTATCTCCTCATCTCACTGCCCTCATGGCAGGTGGGCGGCCATTAGGAAACAGCAGCAGCACAGGAGACACAGGTTTCAGCTGCTCGCAGGATTCAGGTAACTAAAAGCCTCGTGCTTTCTTTTCACGGGCAGAAGTTTGCACTTGTAACTTGGCAGAACTCTCTGGGATAGTCTGTATTTACACACAGATGTCTTTTGGTGGATGGATGACATGAAGCATCTGTTCCAGCAAAACTGCTGCAGTTGCTTTTTTCCTTCCTTGCTCTCAATATATTTACTTGCAAAATACTGTTTACTCTAAGGAATGATGACCCTCCCTTGATGATGTGTCCTGGGAACAGGACTCACTGCTTTTGTGCCCTTCTCCTTTAGTTTCTATCCTTCTTCAGGGACTTTCCCGGTATCCACAAGGAACAGAGCAACAAAGTGCAGTTGAGAATGTGCTTCTCTGTTTCCTAGTCTGTAAGAGACCTTGTCTTGTTCATTCTGCAGTGTAAACATAAACACTTAGGAAAATTTCAGCTTAAGATCTCTCAGCTGAAGATGGTTTGGAAAAGAGAAAGAGAGTTCTGCTGGTAATTTTCTATCCAGAACTGTAGCTAGATTTTTCTGGCAGTTAATTCAGCTACCACTCCTTAACTGCACTCCAGTTATTTTAAAGAGTATTTCTGCTCTAGAGACACCAGAGGGTGATATTCTGACATGTGCTTGGTGTTAGAGGTTTGTTTCTTACTTTAGTAAAGGAAGTCTATGGAGCTGGGATTTATTTTGGTAGTTGTTTTACACTGGTAGTTTTATACTTGTTGTGGGTAATCTGCAGCTGTATGGGACAAAGGAGAATAGCATCCTGGTAAACGTGCCTCAGTTAAGAGGATGTTGTGTTATCGTCTTTTGAGGAATGGTACTGAGCAGTTTAAACAAATGAACAAACCAAATACATACTTAATGCTGTTAGAAGTGCCACTGTTTGTTTTGAGGGGGTTACAGTCCCTAGCCTGGGAATGGATACACAGCAGTCACCCTTGTGAAATGCTGTTTCACTGGATGCCTCTACTGTGAGGAATTTAAGACCAGTCTTGGTCTTTCTTCAGTGCTGCTTGCTGCAGGACATGGTCCTGTGGCCTGCAATGCAGTTGTGACTTTATCTGCCCTGGTAAACAGAAGCTGGGCTTTTCATGTTGTGAAAAACAGATGAAATAGTAGGAGAGGAAAAAATCCAAGTGGTGCCAGCTGTATACAAAATCCTGAACTGACAGACCAGAGTCCTAATTGCTAGAAATGCTGCCTTCATATCAATTATTCCAAGGACAAAGATCTACCCTGTAAGAATAACAGGCTAGTCTCTTCACTAGCCTTATTTGGAAAAGAAAAATGCACTGAACTAGTGCATTTGAAAAAACACACTAAAACTCTGCTCCATGGAAGAAAGTATCTCTCTCTTCCTAGTGCCACCCTTCCATTGCACTATTAAAGGAGGAGCTGCTGCCTGAGCATTCACACACCATTGAAGGAGTCTCACACACACCACCTGAGTCTTTAACTGCTAGGACCAGGGTCCCTTCACAGTAGGCAACCCCAGTGGGCCAACAGGTGCCCCTCTTGATTCCTCACACATACTCTTGGGTGTCCTCTCTCCTTCTTCAGGCTCAACCCTAGGCAGCCACAGAGTCTCGGGCCTCAGATTTTATAAACATAAGTAATTTAATGGAAAGGTATAGCAGCAAGGTCAGCTGGGGCTGGGTGCCTCTGAAAAGGAGGGACCTCGAACAAAGAAATTCCTGGGCAATTATCCCCTTGCGATCTACACACCTGACCCTCACACACTGTTCACGTGTCTTTTAGTCCAATGGTGATTTTTAGTCTGGGGTCTTCTAACACCGTATTGGATTTTTTTTTTCTGTGTCCAGGCAGGCAGGCCATTGACTGCTCTTATCTTGTTGATGTGCAGTCTCTGCTGATGGTTGTAGCCAGCTTATCTTCTGGTTGATGCTTCTCGTGCACCTGCGCTTGCTGGCAGAACATGGGGAACTGAGAAGTCCCAGACTTAGGGGAAACACTACACAAAACCCAGTGTGTTGTCAAAATTTTTCTTATACTAAAAGACTAAACACAGCACTGTATCAGCTGCTAAGAAAATTACTAAGAAAATTAACTCTATTGCAGCCTAAAGGCTTCAGCAAATCTGGCTACTTGTGCTAAGCAAACAGCATAAATCACACCATACTGTTACCTGTAAAAGAGGTCTAAGTCCCAATTCTCCCAATACACAAAGACTATGTTTAGAGAGGAGACATTGCTTTATTCTGGCCAGGGTGTGTGGAGGAATATTTCAACAAATCATGCACACCCCATGCTGATTTCCTCATTATATATGGTTTCCTCTCTCTTTATATGTACACAAAAGTTACAAGGTAGCACTCTCCCAGTTACACTGATTGGTTAGTAATTTACATATAATATTTGCTGTGTTGTTCACTTCAATCACTGTGCCTGCACAAGGGAAGGGTCTCCACCTGGGTAAGGGTCATCTTGACTTATGGGGGTGATTTTTTAGTATTATAATGAAGGTAATTCAGCTTTCAAAACATGGTAGATTAGTAATATCTTCAAGGTTCATATGCTCGTATGATTCAGGATGTTTCACTTCAAAGAAAAACAACGATACTTGCTTTCTTTGATTAGGAGTTCTTATACAGTTCAAGGATAGAATCCTTGTTATCCATGAGAATGTCTCAAAAAGTTCCTCTACTAATTAGCCAAGACACTTGTGAAGAAACATTCCCAAGGCCGACCATCTGGCCAGGTACATAACAAAACGGTTGTATGCAAGACCCTGTATCAGAAGTTCAGCTAATACCAAGAGTTAACAGGCCTAACTAACTTTAATGCTAACAAAACTGACTAAAATTCTGAGTATAAGACAACATTTCCCCCATTTGAGGCTTATTTAGAGATATCATCTATTAAGTCACACCTCTTTGCTGTCTTACAACACTAAGATACAACACTGTAAAATCACAAATATGCATACAAATATGCTCACAACTAAAACCATTATTCCTATTAGCGTCTTGATCCACAAAGACAATTCAGGAATCCAGCAGGTTAACCAGGACCATACTTCTCGAAATCCAGAAGAGGTGTTATCTTTTTGTATTTCATGTAAAACTTCAGTGCGTTTCCTAATTTCTTGTAGATCAGTTGAAATTCTCCCTGATTGGTCAACATAAACACAACAACTGGTGTTTATCACTGTACAAACTCACTCATGCAAGGCCACCAGCATGTCTAAAGCCATTCTATTTTGTAAAGCTATTTTACTCACTGGAGAGACTTCCTCTTGTAGTCCAGTAATTGTAACCATAGTTCTATTTCCTATACTCTCCAATTCAGCTGAAATATTCACAATTGCCTTTTCCAATTCACTTACTCTTAACCAAGGTATAAACCACCTAACAAAAGAGTGAAATCCTGTTGGCCTTTCTATTAAGGATTGCTTCCTTTTTGTATTCTCATATAAGCCCTAATCCAGAAGTTTTTATCTAACTTGTCTATTACAATTACACTGGGGATCAAAGTTCCTAGGGTACAAGTCCCTTCCCAGTTTGGAGGTAAAGTCTTACTAGAGGGATGGCCACATAACCAATACCACCCAGTGCTTTTTGGAATAGACCAATATCCAGTTGTTCTAACCTTTCTTTGCAATTGTATAGACCAGCTACAATATGGATAGTGCCCTACTGATACATTCCCAGGTGACAGTTTTATTTGTGGTTATGCATGTAACATCTGGGAATTCTGGATTCTTTATGTACCACTTTTGAAAATCTGGATTCTCTGGTTTCACAAGATTCCACCCAATCCATAAGTTATTCCAGGAGGTGTTAAATAGAATGGGTATTCCCATAATGGGAATTCCTTTGTTTGAATTTTCAGGAAAATGTGAGCATACCCAATAATCAGATCTATTGACTGCTCTCATTATCTCGAGTCATAATGAGGTGTGCATTCTGGGTCTATGGATCTTCCCGATGTGTCTGGATCATTGCTAATTCTATGCCACTTAACAACAACAAGCCTAGGTTTAAAGAGTTCACATGCATAAAAGGCAAAAGAATATTGTAATCTCAGTACCCAATAAGGTAGAATTTTGTACGCAGTCAGTACAAAGATAAGATTCTACAGTAATCCAGGTACAATTAATTACAATTCATCTACTTAATTTTCTTAAATTTTAACTGCAAAGGATTCTTTTCAGTGGACTTCACGGTCCACTTCTCTGGTGGGATTCCTCTCTTGACTTGAGTGTAGTGAATCCAAGGTTCTACTCCGTCAAGCTTGACTGACATATAAGTAGTTCAAAGGATCTGGAAAGGTACTTTCCAGCGTTCTTTCAAAGGTTCTTCATTCCCGGTTTTCAGGTACACTCAGTCTCCCAGTCGAAAGCTGTGCACAGCAGTATCTAAGCCCAAAGGTGCTGTAGATTGAAGGTACCTGTTGAGAGAAAATAACACCTTCCCTGAAGAAATCACATTTTCTTAAAGATATTGCTTCCCTATAATTTCTTCAGATGCTGGTTCATGGTTTATATTTTGATAAGGTCTCCCATACATATTTCGAATGGACTAACCTTTTCCTTAGATTTGGGAGTAATCCTAATTCTCAACAATGCTAACGGAAGAGCATCTGGCTGTTTCAGCTGAGTTTCTTGGCAAATTTTATTTAATTGCCTCTTACCTGTTTGATTCATCCTCTCTACTTTACTGCTAGATTGTGGTCTCCTTGGAGTTGCAAATCCCATTGACTTTCTAATGCCTTTGCTAATAATTGTATTATCTTAGCTACAAAATGGGGTCCTCTATTGGAAAACACCCCTATAGGAATACCAAATCTAGGTACAATCTCTTTTAGAAGAATTTTAACTACTTCTTTTGCCTGGTTGGTGTGATAGGGGAAAGCTTCTGGTGATCCAGAGAAAGTGTCTACTAACGCCATTAAGTACCAATACCCATTTTGCCTTGGGAGTTCAGAAAATTCTATCTGCCAATAATGGCCAGGTGTGTTTCCTTTCTTGAGTTTTCCCGGAGGTGGTCTGGGTTGTGTCTGAGGATTCAATTCAACATCATCCTGTTTCAGTAACACAGCGTGGTATTTCATTGTTTGGCTAGGAGGCAGCCAATGCCCTCCTTTCTGGTCCAAAACTGTAGTCACCATGTGTGGCACTTGAACTATCCTTTTCTGTCCCAAAGTCAGTTTGCGTGCCTCTTGTATAAGCAGTACGGTAGTAGCTACTGCCCTTAAACAAGAAGGCCATCCCCAACTCACCTGATCTAATTGCTTGGAAAAATATCCCATCAGGTCGATTCCATGACCTGATCTTTTGGGCTAGGACTCCCAAAGCTATATGCTGCCTTTCATTAACAAAGAGTTCAAATGCTTTTTTCCAAATTTGGAAGTCCTAAAGCAGGTGCTGACATTAAAGCTCGTTTTACCTTGTGGAAGGCTTCCTGGCATTCAGTTGTCCATTCTAAAAATTCCCCTGTACCTCTTAACAGCGTCATAAAGTGGTCTGGCGGTCAATCCAAAATTGATGATCCGTAGGCGACACCATCTGGCCATACCCAGGAATGCTGTTAATTCTTGCTTCAAAGCTGTCTCTGGTATTTGGCAGATTGCCTCCTTCCTTTCTGTACCTAAACTCCGTTGTCCCTGAGCAATAGTAAAACCAAGATAAATTACAGTTTGTTTCGCAATCTGAGCCTTTTTCTTGGATACTCTGTATCCAGCTGCTCCCAAGAAATTCAGAAGGCTGATAGTAAATTGAATTGACTCTCCTTGAGCCTAGGTACCCATCAAGATATCATCAACACGCTGCAACAAAGTTACTTTTGGATTCTCCTCTTGCCAGCTCGCTAATTCTTTTGCAAATTGGTTTCCAAAAAGAGTCGGGCTATTTTTAAATCCTTGAGGGAGAACAGTCCATCACAATTGTGTTTTTCTCCTTGTTGTCAGGATTTCCCATTCAAATGCAAATAGTTTCTGACTTTCCATTTCTGATGGTATACAAAAGAAAGCATCTTTCAAATCTAAGAGTGAACCACTGGTCAGCTTCTTTACTTGTGGTCAAGAGTGTATAAGGATTTGTTACCACAGGGTGGACATCTTGCACAATCTGATTCACAACTTGTAAATCTTGAACCAACCTATACTCAGTTGTATATAGTTTCTTTACAGGCAAAATAGGAGTGTTATATTCTGATTGACATTCTTGCAAAAGTCCGTAAGTCATAAGGTTTCCAAGCAAGGGTTCTAACCCTTTTCTTGCCTCCAGCTTAACTGAATATTGTTTTTGTCTTACCAGTTTAGCTCCAGGCTTTAAGGCAGTCATTACCAGTTCCACAGCTTTGGATTGTCCGGGAATCCCTGAAGCCCATACCAAGGGAGTTACCACATTCAATACTACTTCTGGAATCTCTTCAGTCCCGGGTGTCTCTTTTTGTAACAGAAAAACTTGCACCTCCAAGGCTTTTTCTTCTGGTATTTGTATACGTACATTGCCTTTTTCAAAGGTTATTTGAGCATCCAATTTACTTAGCAAGTCCCTTCCTAACAGAGGCATCGGGCAATCAGGAATATACAAAAATTTATGAGTAAAAATTCTGTTTCCAGTCCCACACTAAGGCCTTTCTTTCTTCCCTGTTGCCCCAATCAAGGGCATTTCTTGTTTACTCAATTTACCTTTACGTGTGTTTAGTATTGAATATGTGGCTCTTGTATCAATCAAAATTTTAGTTTCTCATTCCCCAACTATACAGTAACTAGGGGTTCTGTTGGGGACTCTCTTGAATTTATCCCCAGTCCCCGTCAATCCGAATCCTGGTCTAATGTTAATAGATCTGCTATCTGGGGGTTTTCCTGAACTCCCCGAACCGGGTTTTGGGGACGCTACTTTTTCCAATGTCCTTTCTGTTTACAGTACGCACACCTGTCCCTATGTAGAGGTTTACTCCTTCCATGCTTGAAGGGGGTCTTATTACAATCTCCTGCGGGGGGGTGAGCTGTTCTAAATTCACCTCCTTGTCCTCTACCTTTTCTATTACCTTCAGCTATAGCTGCAGCCAACAATTGTGATTTCCTATCTTCTTTCTTAATTTGTTCTTTTTCTTGTCACCTCTTCTCCTCCTCTTCCCTATTATTATACACTATCCAAGCCACCTCTAATAATTTATCAAGAGACCTTGCATCTGCTCCTTCTATCGCAACTTTCTTCAAATGTCCAAATTAGATTGTCCCACAAACAAATTTACAAAAGTTAATACACCTGTCTCTTTTTCAGGATCTAATTCTGTATATTTTCTGGCTACTTCACAAACGTTCAAAGAATGCGGATGGATACTCACTTTTCCCTTGTATCACCTGATACAGTTTTGACAAATTTTGGGGGGTTTGGTATTGTGTTTTTACAGCAAACAATACAAATCTGTAATATTCATTTAACAATAAACTCTGAGCCCGATTATTCGGATCCTAATTGGGGTTGGTGGAAGGGAAATGATCTTCTATCCTGCCTGCCTGTGCATCCTGAGCATGTACCCTTTCTGCTTCTTCTTTAGCTTTAACTAAAATCGCCCTTTGCTCCTCATATGTCATCAGATTTCCCAATACCACATGAATATCTTTCCAATTCAGATCATGATTCTCAATTATTGTTTCCATTACTTTAGACACCTTTCCAGGATCCTCCCTATAGGTCCCTGCCATCTCTTTCCAAGCCTTTATATCTGTCTTCGAAAAAGGAACCTTAACATACACTGATTCCCCTTGCAGTCCCTACTGCCTGCCTCAGAGGTGCCTGCAGAACCGCTCCTGCTCTCGTTGTTTGACCTGCTATAGGACTGAAATTCCTCCCTTGACCTTCTTCCTCATCACTGCTATTTTCAACATTCATTTCCCCTCATGCACCTCCTTCATCCCTATTTTCACCACCCTGATCGTTGTCACCTGGCCTCCTTCTAGGAGCAACCAACAATTGCACATCTTCCATCTCTTCTGGAACATCCTTATATTTCTGACGTCGCTGCCCTATACTACAAGCAGGGCAACATCTTTTTAGTGCTTTCTCTTTAAGACTTTCCAAAGCTAACGCATTCATATCCTTTGTTACCAAACCACATTCTTTCCCAATTTTCCAATCATTTCGCAAATCAAAGAATCTATCAGCATATGGTAATTCATCCCATTTTCCTTCCCTCCTGCAGAATAATACCAGCTGTAAAATAATATTATAATTCAGATTCCCATTTTTAGTACATTCCTCCTGATCTTCCAGAGTATACTTCGGCCACCATTGATTACAACACATAATAAGTTTTTTCCAGGTTAGGGTGTCTCCTCCAAATTTGCTCCAATGACTTAAAATACATCCCAAAGGAGATCCCTTAGTTAGCCCCCCCTTCCACAGAAAATATAGTGTTTCCCATTATAACAATTTTTTGATAAAATACCAAAGTGCACTAAAATCATTAACCGAAATCCAATCTCTCTGCTCTGGTCATCACCGTAATAACGCAAGAGAGAAACCAACCATGGTGCCAAACCAAAAAGGTACCCTTAACAGATACAATGAGCAATGTCTCTATCTAGTGATCCGACACAGCCAGTCACTCACCACCCACTGGGGAAATTGCAGTGGAGTCCCCGGACAAGGTATCTGGTGCATGCTGGAGTCCAACGAGTGGTTCCCACCAGCGGTAGCAGGAGACAAGTGGTGTCTGATCTCAAAATTAGAGTCCCATCTGGGTTGCCAAAACTGTTACCTGTAAAAGAGGTCTAAGTCCCAATTCTCCCAAAACACAGAGACTATGTTTAGAGAGGAGACATTGCTTTATTCTGGCCAGGGTGCACGGTGGAATATTTCCACAAATCATGCGTGCCCCATGCTGGTTTCCTCATTTTATATATATATATATATATATATATATATATATACACACAAAAGTTACAAGGTAGCACCCTCTCAGTTACACTGATTGGTTAGTAATTTACATATAATATTTGTTGTGTCGTTCTCTTCAATCACTGAGCCTGTGCAAGGGAAGGGTCTCCACCTGGGCAAGGGCCTTCTTGACCTATGGGTGTGATTTTTTTTGAATATTATAATGAAAGTAGTTCAACTTAGGACACTCAGAATTTTCACTTTTCTGCCAAGTTGGCTAAGCCTTTCAAAACATGGTAGATTAGTAACATCTTCAAGGTTTGTATGCTTCAGGATGTTTCACTTCGAAGAACAACAATGCTACTTGCTTCCTTGATTAGGAGTTCTTTCTCATATGGCTCAAGGATAGAATCCTCATTATCCATGAGAATGTCTCAAAAAGTTCCTCTACTAATTGGCCGAGACATTTGTGAAGAAACGTTCCCAAGGCTGACCATCTGGCCAAGTACATAAGGTCATACACAAGACCCTGTATCAGAAGTTCAGCTAATGCCAATAGTTAACAGGACTAACTAACTTTATTGCTAACAAAACCGGCTAAAATTCTAACTATAAGACAGTGATATTATAACCCTAAGTAATTTATTCTAATTAAAACTTATTTAAGCTAAACAACTAATATCTCACAACGGCACACTGTGTTTCTGAGGTGGATTCTGTACCCTTGAAGATCAGTAAGAGTGTACTGTGTTCAGTAGACAGGCTCAAACCCAGCTGATCCACAGAACAGCACAGAAAGTCGTTAGCTTATTCGGGACTGTGTATTAGGACAGCAGCTCATTCCCTTTCTTGTGTGGTGGAGGAAGGTGTATGACAGACCAGACAAGTTTCACCTTAAAAAGTTTATCACGTTTTTATATCACAATGAATTGTCAGCAAAGAGTAGACCTACGGAGCAGTATGTTGTTTAGAGCTACACCCCCAGCCATGCCTTTGTCTCATTTTCTGTAAAATGGGCGCTGGAACACCTCCTTATTGCAAAAAGCATAAATTTGGGGATCAAAACCAGTCAAATGGGTGAAGATTGATGTGAAGCCACCATCTGGAGGAGTTACGAAACCTGTGAATGCTCTTTGTCCTAGGTCTGTTGTCACACCACAGGAGTAAATGGACTTGAAAGTAAAGTGTCACGTATCAAGTGTGTGCAAGCTCTGCCTTCCAACAGCAGCTTCCCCAAGGACTGCTCACTCAGCACTGTCCCAGCATCTCCCCAAAATGCTTGCTCTGCTTCTCCCTTACACAGGGAGACCAGCATTGCCAGCGAGGACTAGGCTGCAGTCTTGCCCTTTGCGTGGAAGTATTGCAGAGATGCCTAGATGAATTTCCTTGTGCTTGTGTCCTGGTTCCGGCAAGGATGGGGTTAATTTCCAAGGAGCCGGCAGGGGAGGCACGTATTCCATACCACGTGACCCATGCCCCGCTATAAAAGGAGCTAGCCGGGGCGGGGGAGTCAGTCGCCACTCGGGGGCGGGTCGCGGCGATGCGGGTCCGGTCGGTGCGCTTCGCGGCGGTACTGTAATCGCGTTCTTGTATTCCTTTACCGGTGTTATTGTTTTTCTTTCTTTCTTTTCTTTCTTTTTCCCTTTGTCTGTTCTGTTAAATTATAATATTTCAACCCACGAGTTTTGCCCTTTTCTGTTGATTTTTCCCACGGCTGTGGGAGTCGAGTGAGCGGCTGCGTGGTTCTCTGTTGCTGGCTGAGGCCAAACCACGACAGCTTGTAAACTCTATTTTATATTGGAAAGGTGCAAAGCAAATGCAGGGAGGTGAAATTAAAAAAGTACTCCTAAACTGAAAAAAAATTACCCATCGGACGAAAATCATTCCTAACCAGCAAAGGATTTTTCCCCATTAAAATACACTTTAAGAAAGTCAAAATAGGTTATTAGAGACAAACTAAAGTGGACAGAAAAATTCCCCAGTTCAGATTTCCATCCAGGTCTGATTACAAGCATGACGTTTGGCAGTTATGGTTGTCTGCCTCTCAGGTAGCCATTGTTAGCCTCTCGTCTTCATCAGGAGATGGGGGGAGTTGCCCTCAAATTTACCCTTTATTTACTGAAGGTAAGGTTTCACCTTTGTCTGCTGTCCTATTAACATTATAAGCTCTACAGCTGGGCATTTCGGAGCTGCTTGAGATTTTAGGTGGCTTATGAGAGAAGATTTCCAAATCCTTTAAATTAAAACTCTGACCTCATTCTTTTTCTGTGCAGTGTTTAATTCAAGCTGAAATTTACTCACAAAAGTTGGGTTTAGACATCTTTTGAAGAAACTGCTATAGAACGAAAATTTTTTGCCGCTGCTTAAATATTGTATCCCAGTGCTAGCCTGTTTTGCTTGAGAGCTCTTGCTTCGTTTCAGGCACAGACACAATGCTTCTTGAAGATTATAGCTCAGATGGCCCTCAGGCCCCACACTGCATCTGTCCCCCTCGAAGGAGGAGTTCAGTGACGTTTGAAGATGAGGTGGAGCAAATTAAAGGTGGGTTTAGGGGTAAGTATGGAAATGCTCAGAACCAACTACGCTGCATGCTCAGGAAACCTTCCAGGACCTTCAGAATTGCTTTAAAACGTATCTGTCCACTGTTTACCTTGACATACCTGACCATTCATACAGTTACAACAGAAAGTAAGATCAGGCCTTTCTTTGAGTTCTCAAGTAGCAACAGACAAGGACGAGAGTCAGAAGCTGGGATTCCCTACACACACATCATTTATGTTGCACAGCCGTATTGTCTCTGCAGCTCCACTCATCTGGTGGCTGTTGCAGTCTGTTTTCTGTTTCTCAAGGAATACGTTTTCCTGCCTTAATACTTGAATTCCATTGTCCTGGTGTTTCTCATTTGCTGCCTCCTCTCAACCTTGTCATTCACAGACTTGAAATTCTTCCATTTACAGACTTTAATAGCTTGAATATAATTTCATTCTGTTTCACTTACTTTTTTTACTTAACTTTTACTTTATTTACTTTACTGAATACATTTCTCAGCAAATATGGGTGAAAATAGATGCATGCACTTTTTTTTTTTTCAGTCAACTCGTTGATTCTATGCTAGCAAAGTGTTGCTGTGATCATCTGTAAAATATGGCAAAGGGAATTTAATTTAAGCTGATAGTTATAATAATATGGACTAGAAGACTTGATAATAACAACTGAATTTACTAAATGATTGTCGACAGTACAAAAATGAGCAGAATGCCTTTAAGAATTGAGAAACAATAAAACCTGACTGATTTTTATGATTCTGAAATAATGAGAAGACTCTTGCTGTGGAATTTTCTCTTCAAACATCTTAGGAAAATTCATTCTTGCCCTCTTCCCAGTATGAGCTGATTATTTCCTTGGACAAATACATTACCATACATTTCCTGTTATCTTTCTGAGTAATTTTGTAGGGACAGACATCTATTTTTTTGTGCAGTTCAGCGAAAGAGGAAAGTCTTAGTGCAAAAGTTCCCCAGAGGTTTATCAGTTCTCCCTGGTATGTCTCAGGGTTTTCAGGATCTCTGAGATTTTAAATTATTTCAGCAGCCTCATTGAAGTATTACATTTAAGATGAACACCTGTGTTGCCCAACATGTTGGTGAGTGGAGAGGTATATAGATGCGACAAAAGCAACTACATCAACACTGAAGAGCAGGTATATCCAAGGTAATAAAAGGTTAGGAAGAAGTATACTACTGTCTGCAACTGCAGTCTTCAGCCTCTCCTGGCATGGAGAGCTCTACAGCTTCCCCACTGGAAGTGGGTCCCACAGTGTGGCTGGAACCAATTTAAACCTAAGGACACCAGACTGCTGATTTTAATCACTACTTGGAAGAAGCCCTTGGAATTTGGGGACTGTTAATCCATAAGCATGAAGTCTGGTGTTTGCTGGGCTTAAAATATGTTATAAAATAGCTCTTGAACTGCACTGTTCATGTCAATGAAGTGCAAGATCTTAGTCCAAATGCACTGAGAATCCCTGTAAGGCTGTAAGTTGTGCTTACAGCAGAGGAAGTACAAATTGAGGGTTCTGTTCCTGTCTTCTGCATGAATTCTTGCCTGATGCCAGACAATTCCCATTGTCCCTAATCCTGGACTCTTGGTAGTAAGCAGAAACCAGGCTGTTTACTTCAGTTGGGTACAAATTCAGACCCATAAAATCCTGTGGGCATAGGTTTAGATTCAGAAAATCATTCAACATACACTTAATTCAAAGTTAAACATGCGTATAAGCACTTTGCATCGTTAGATCTTTTTTTTTTTTGTTCGCTTGAATTGGAGGTAATTTTTCTCTGCTTGACCTGTCATGGTCATGCTGAAGCTTTGTGTTTGTGGAATGGTTTAGGAACCCTGGGTATCATCGGTAAACGTGCTCTGTAAGGTAATTTTTCAGAGGGCATGGTCATACCTTTACAAAAGGATCAGGATTAGTCTTCAAGCATTTATGCAGCCACGCTGATCTGTTTTTTTATTTTTGATATGTTGCTTTTTTGATTTTCTGATATGTTGCTTTTTTTCCCCAGAAGCTGCAAAGAATTCTGTTCTTCATGTAAAAGCCGAAGTCCATAAATCTCTGGACAGTTATGCATCCAGTTTAGCAAAAGCTATTGAAGCTGACGTGAAAATCAGTTTGTTTGGGGAAGATGCTTTACCAGGAGCTCTGTTCCCCATGCGGACTCTTCCAGGAAGCAGTATGAACATGCGGCGTGGTATCAGGCCCCATGCTAGCCAGAGACTTCAGTTGCAGAGCATCGATGAAGGGAGTATTTGACAGGAGCACTGGAGTAAGAAAACAGAATGAAACCACTAAGAGGGACCTACTACAGCTGTGTCTGTTTTCACAGAACCAGGATACTGTGTCGGGACATTTTCAGTGTTTTTTCAACAGTTGAAAAACAGCTGAATTATTGTACTTACATCAGCGTTTTACAGCAATATTTGTTTACTGGTTAGGGTGCTATTGACTCTTTTGTGCCATGTCTTAAATCTATCACACAGTGCATAGGAATGCAGGGTTTGGTTTCATGGACCAGATCATTAGTCTGTCGAATCTTGCATTCATCATTGGCCAAAGCCAATAGAGGAATGAAAAAGGAAAAGTATGTGCAGTGTTTAGTTCATTATTGCATTGATCCTTTTCTGACCACCAGAGTAATCAGTTTATACTTGACAGCTGGAGTGCTTTGATAGGAGCTTGTGCACTACATACAGCCTTACTGTCACAGACTCCCAAATGATGGAGCACGGACATCAGTAAGGGACAAAATCTGAACTTTTTGGAGAGCTCGTGCAGATTATGGTCCTACTTACTTATGGTCTTTGCTAGCGGATATTTCTGGCAGTTCAGCCATCAGAATGCCAGATCTGAAACTGGATTGTGCAATCTGACACACCAGCTTCTTTGGGTGTAATGGGTGGAAGCAGACCTGTGCTGGAAACATCAGAGCAATGGTATTTGAGATCATCAATGCAGAGTTCTTAGTTTCTCTGAGAACTTCAATTCGCTTCCTGGTTTTGCTTTTACTGGAAGGGCATTCTATGGCTGTGATAGTCTTGACAGAATATAAATAAGGTATTACCACTTTATATCCAGGATTCATCTTTTCTAGAGAGAAAAGTTCTGAGGTTTTGGTGGTGGTGTTTGTTTTTTTTTTAAATTGTGAGGGAATATAGTATTTAATCAAGAGTTACCTCAGTGCATATATTTCTTGGAGTCTTAATTCATTAATCTCTAACATAAGAACATTTGGCACTTATACTGCACTTTGCATGTTCTTAAGCACTGTACAGGCATTACCTTGTTAGGCCTTTGTGAGAGGGTCGATTGGCCCTGCTGGCCAAAGACGGGGAACTTGGCAACTGTCAAGCTGCTGGCAGTGAAACACGCTGCAAAAGTAGGAGGGTTTGTTACGAAAAGAAGGATGAGGTGGATGGTAGGAGAATGCCGGACTTAAGGAACCTTTCTGTGCCTTCCCGGGCTGGCCCCTGCCGTACCTTGTTGGGGGTTACAGCCCTGCCTTACTGCTTATTTCAAAGAGAGGGAGATGTAAGTGAGTACGTTAATTTTTTGGGGTGGGTGTCAGTAGCAAATGGACTTAAGGACCAAGGATTTGTATTTGTTTAGTCTGTGCCTGCTCCCCCTGCCTCCACCTTTTCCCCAGCCATGGTTTGTATGAGTTTCTGCTGCAGACTGTTTGAAAATCAAGGGCAGGATATTTCCATCTGGGTGAAACCTGGGTGCGCGCTTGTTAAATTATGGCTGTGTGTGGCTTAGTCAGAGGCACAGAAACAAACTGGTTTTGAGGCAGAGCCTCGGTCCAGTACTGTATTTAGACATCTTGTTTATCTGTGTTCCCAACTCAGAAATACAGTTTAGCACAAGCTTATGTCCCTCTCTGGACAAAGCAGCTTGACTTTATGAACTAGCCTGAATCCCACTACATTCCCACGTAAGATTTAACTGCATGCTTAAAATTCAGTATATGGTTTGCTGATTAAGGACAGGCTGTTAAAGCTTAAAGCAAGAACACAAGCACCAGTAAGATTGCTCTTTGCATAGCGCAGGAATGAAACAACTAATAATAGTGAGGTCCTTAGCTGCTGTATTTTTTGCTTCTAGTGTTAGATACATTCACACCTTTGGGCACTCATTAAAAAAAAAAAATTAAAAATCTGAGTGTTTGCTAGGAAGTGCCCTACACTGAGGTCATTATGGCTATCGTTAACGTTACAATCACAGTTCTCATAGTACTCAGCACTCCTTAAGGTGTACACTTGCCTCAGGTACCTTGGAGTATTTTATCTGCATCCCTTTTATTTCATATTCCTGCTTCAAAACAAGCTGAGCAAAGTTGTCCCTGAATGTGAAAAGGGCACAGGTGAGTATGAATTCATTGTGGTGATGAAGTCGGTGGTAGGCCAAAATGATGTATGTTTAGGAGGAAGAAATTCCCAGGCACGTGTGAGAGCGCAGAATTGTTAGTATTGTGTAAAAAGCACGTTTTTCAGGCAGGTACTGAGCCCAGTTCAGCCTTCGGGCAGGTCCGTGGAGTTGCATCAGTTTACACCGCGACTGAAATTGGCTGTCAGTGTTAATTTCACTAATCTTGTTATTTAGTGTAAATGTTGTTAATGTTTTTGTACACACATTATAACCTTTCCACAAGTCTGTTATTACCAGAGTCGTTATCTCACTTGAATTGTCATTAACAAAAACAGTAATTAAGAAATGCACCCATTTTGTAAAACTGTATTCCCCATCTTAAATACAAAAGAAAAAAAAAACCATCAAACTATTTCCAGCTTCTAATGGTCCATGGTGTTTGTTTATATTCCTGTTATTTCATGTTATTTCAACTTAAAATTATTTTTTAAATATTTTACAAATATATCGAGCTTAATGGATGAAGCCAGCAGCAGTGGCACCGGGAGCCGTTTCCCGAGTACAGGCAGGCATCCCGGCTGAACGACTGGTCTGTCCCCACCGGGCCGGTCACGGTAGTGACCACGGGGCAGGGCCCTGTGACAACGGGAACCGGGGGAACCGGGCAAGCCCGTACCGCTGCCGTCGGAGGTGGGGCCCTGGTGGAGGCCACGCCCTCTCGTCCATGACCACGCCCCCGAAGGATGCCGCGCCCTGCCCAGCCCCGTCGTGCTCCCGCCAATGGCTGCGGGGGGGGGGAGCGGAGGAGGGCGGGGAAACAGTGAGTTCCCAGCGCAGCGGCGATTGGCTCCGCCGTCGCCCCGCTCCCATTGGACAATCCGCAGGCACTGGGTGGGATTAGCTGATTTCAGGGCTGAGGGTGGCGGTTTCCGGCCGGCGATGGAGGCAGTGCCGTGCGCCCAGCACGGTGAGGGGCGGCGGGGAGGGGGCGCCCCGGGGAGGGCGTGTGTGTCGGGTGGGGTGGGGGGGTGGGGGGGTGGGGTCGGGTCGGGTCGGGTCGGGTCTGGTCTGGTCTCCTGCTCCCGCTCCCGCTCTGACCGGTTCCCCTCTTCTCCGCCCTGCAGGGTCCCTCTGCTTCCTGAAGACGGGCGTCCGCGATGGGCCTAACAAGGGGAAGAGCTTCTACGTGTGCGGAGCGCAGGGCCCGGCGGCCTGCGGCTTCGTCCTGCCGGCGCCGTGGGTGCAGGGCCGGGGCGGGGGAAGGGGCCTCCACCCCGCTGTGCGGCTCTTCTCAGGGAAATTCAGTGCTATGTCAGCAGTCGTAAACTTTTGTTTTCTTAGTCACGTAGTCTTCAAGAAGACTTGCTAAGTATTAAAAAATTAACCTCATGCAGTTCAACAAGGCCGAGTGCAAGGTCCTACACCCGGGTCGGGGTAATCCCGAGCACAAATACAGGCTGGGTGGGGAGTGGCTGGAGAGCAGCCCTGAGGAGAAGGACCTGGGGGTGTTGGTTGATGAGAAGGTCAACAGGAGTAGGCAATGTGCGCTCACAGCCCGCAAAGCCAACCGTATCCTGGGCCGCATCAAAAGAAGCGTGGCCAGCAGGTCGAGGGAGGTGATTCTGCCCCTCTGCTCTCGTGAGAGCCTACCTGCAGTACTGCGTCCAGCTCTGGAGTCCTCAACATAGGAAGGACATGGACCTGTTGGAGTGAGTCCAGAGGAGGGACGCGAAGATGATGAGAGGGCTGAAGCACCTCTCCTATGAAGACAGGCTGAGAGAACTGGGGTTGTTCAGCCTTGAGAAGAGGAGGCTCTGGGGAGACCTTATAGCGGCCTTCCAGTTCTTAAAGGGGGCCTATAGGAAAGCTGGAGAGGGGCTCTTTATCAGGGAATGTAGGGATAAGACAAGGGGTAACAGTTTTAAACTGAGGGAGGATAGATTTGGGTTAAATATAAGGAAGAAATTCTTTACTGTGAGGGTGGTGAGAAACTGAAACGGGTTGCCCAGGGAAGTTGTAGATGCCCCATCCCTAGAGGTGTTCAAGGCCAGGTTGGATGGGTCTCTGAACAACCTCAAATGGAAGGTTGGAACTAGATGATCTTTAAGGTCCCTTCCAACTATAACTTTTTTACGATTCTGTTTTGTCCCAAGTAATTGTTTTTGCCATTGCTGTTCCCTTTATTCTTCTTTTCCTTTCCTCTTTTCAGTGTTCCTGCTTCTCACTGCTTGATCCATGAGGGATGCATGGTGGAGCTGCAGGTCCTGGTTCAGCAGGGCACAGATGAATACCAGTAAGTTCCTCAAGGTGGAAACAAAGGCTTTTACAGGTTTGAACACTTGGAATTGTTTGATGGCGGCTGACTTGCAGTTTCATCCTAGAGTTGTAGAGGCTTTTCCAGCCTTACCATATTTTAAAATGTTTGCTATTTTTATTAGTAATTATATTCAGTGCTATAAACCTAAGTGATCAGATGGGTTTTTTTAACAGAATTGAACAAGGCTCTGTGGTTGTGTTCATCCAAGACTCATGACAGCTGCATCACATTCACCAATTTTAATGCTGATACAGTTCTTGCAGCAGTCATGCTTGGCTTAAAGTTTAAAAAAAGATCATATCCAAAGTTTTTCTGTTCTTGAGGTGCTTTAAAGGTGAAGTGGCCTGTGTAGTTTAACTAAAATAATAGCTGTTTCCTTACACCTTGAAATCATAGGACACTTCTGAAGCCCTGAATATAGACAGTATTTTTGCCTGAGCAGTTACTTTTTTATTGCTAAAATTAAAAAACCAAATGACCCAAAACCCTAGGAATTTTTATCTAGAAAACAATGCTTTTGTAAAAAGCTTTGTTGCCAATGTTCATGCCCTTTTGCTCTGCAGAAGGCTGGATGTAAAGCACAGATCAAGAGAACTTGTCTATGATGGATTTTGTGCAAAGTGCTTTTTAAAGAATGCTTATGTTGTGGTTTAACCCCAGTCAGCAACTGGGACCATGCAGCCTCTTGCTCTCACCTCTTCACCCAGAGGGAGAAAAGGAGGGCAAAAGGGGAAAAAAAAAACAACCCACCTTGTGGATTGAGATAAAGATAGTTTAATGGAACAATAATGGGAAAAGTAAATAACAATAATGGTAAAAAAAAAAAAACACAAAAAAAACAACCAAGACACAGGTCATTCTCACCGCCTGGTGAATTGGTTGCCCAGACCAACCCGAGCAGAGATCGCAGATTCCCCTCCCCTGGCCTATCCCCATTTATATACTGAGCATGATATCTGTGGTATAGAATATTCTATTGGCCATTCCATTGTTTTGCCTAGGCTTCTCCTCAACTTCTATGGAAAGCTGAAAAAAGTCCTTGACTAGTATACATCACCTAGCAACAACTAAAACAATATGCATTATTGATATTCCTTTCATACACATCTGAAAACACAGAGTTGATTTTCTTTCTAGTGATTGCTATCTCAGCTGAAACCGGGACAGCTTAGAGTTCCGTTACTGGCTCCTGCAGTTCAAATCTTGTTTTATTCTTTGGTAGGTTGTTTTACCGATGCCTTAAAAGTAAGTTGAATGGGAAGAAATGGTGTGGAAACATCCCATGGCAGGTATGAATGTTTCATTTGTATTACAGTATCATCTTATTCCATTAAGACTTTTCGTTCTGTATACTGTAATTACCTGTGAGATTACATAGTGGGAGATTTTGTATTTTCTAGCTGAAAATGTATCAGCCTGCTGTTCTCCAGATGAGACTTCTCTTACTCCTAAATTGTGTGAAGTAATCACTGTTCTCCAGTCTTAACAGAAACTTGGGTTTGATCTCCGGCTGTCCTCTTTCCTTGAGGGTGATGCTCTTTGGGCTTGATCCCCCAAAACCATGTGAATTGCAAAGGAAGCAGAAAAGCAATTTTGTTTTGTTTTGTTTTCCTTCTAAAATGTTTATCCTGATCCTGTTAAAATTATAGGAAAGGTGTTTGTAGAGAATGAAGTCTTGCTTGAGATGATCAGGTTGTGTGTATAGTTAGCAGGTTTTAATAATTTGTACGTTAGCACTTACTCACTTGTACATATTGCAGGATCCAAAAGCTACCAAAGCGTCAAAAGCCTTAGAATCTCAGCCCAACACAACACCTCTCTTCAATCCCAGTGGCCAAAGAAATCCGTTCAAGGTGATAGACAAGAATTGTGGACCATCATCCTGGAAACAAATTAAGGAAGGAAATGGAGAGGAAAGTAAAGCAAAAGGAGTAAAAGCAGAGAAAGAGAGCATGCTGGTGTCACATAAAGAAAAGAAATCAACCTCTGATTCCTCTATAGAGAAAGAACCTCTAGAAGGGCTGAAAACAAAAAAGAAGCAGTCCACAGGAAGTAGGAGTGGTCCAGAACTTAAGGAAAGCACATCTAAACTTGGTCTTTCTGAGACTTCGAAAGAGAAAAACACCTTTTGGGAGGAAGACAAATATGGTGGCAGTGGCAGGGAGTCCAAGAAATCTTCTGAGTGTGTGGAGAAAGAGCCAGGTGGGACATCAAAGCTCTTTCCACTAAGTCGTGGAAAGCAAAGTACAAGTGCCAAGCCTCCAGAGGAGGAGCAGCTTGGAAAGAAAAGCTTAAAAAGCTGTGGGGATAAAGAAACCAGGGAGAAAGTATACACTGGTCAGAAGAAGGGAGAAATGAAACTGATGTCTAAAGAAGATGCGATTTCCCCAGCAGTATCACAATCGGCTTTGCAACATGCTGCCCTGAAGGAAGAAGGAGCAGAGGCTGCGCTGCCCGAGACACAGATTAGGCCAGGGTTGAGACAGCCTGCTGATGAAGTCTCTGACAGTGATGCTAATGAAGTAGGATTTGTTTTCTCCTCCTCGGGTGAGAGTAAACCTGAGAAATCAGCTGAGGGTTTGCAGTCAAGAGAGATTCCTTCAGGAAAATCAGAAAAGGGTATGCAGGGGAAATCTTTGCCAGGAGCTGCAGCATTGCATCATGTGGAAGGAGCCCAGGACCCTAAGGCTCTTTACAACCATCTTGTAGTCCAGCTGAAGCAGAAAAAGGTAATTTATTGAACCTATTACCCTTTTTTTTTTTCTTTTTTTTTTTTTTCTGGTTCTGTGTTCAAGGTGACTCCCTTTACTTGTGATGGGCATCAGAATACGGTATCCCTTCACAGCAGAAACTCAAAGTATTTAAATGGCTTAGGAAGATGGGGCAAGGGAGGGAATTCAGCCTGGACGCAGGCTGTTTCAAATCACATATAAGGTAATGACCCCTAAGGTAATACAACCTTCTGCACCTGTGGGTGCTCAGTTTTGACCTGCCTGAGGTTGTGTCTGTCCCTTACCCAGAAAATAATTTGTGTAAATGGAACAGTGCACAGCCAGCTTAACCTTTTTAAAGAACGTGGCTGTTTCTGGTGGTCTCTCTTGGCCTTGTAAAGTAAGAGTGATGTAGCCATGGAAGCTCACACTAAGATGAAATAAACTACCCATCTGTTTGCTTTTTTAGATAATTGCCAATAACTATGTTCCATAGTTTTTATTACAAAAACTCCTGTTTGCCTAAAGCTCAGAACAGAACCTCGAAATAAACAGTTGGAACTGTTGTTCCTGCTAGTATAGAAAGAAATGTGAAAGTAGGTTGAAATGTTGAATGCTTTAAGAGATGTTATGATTATCCCAAGTCGCTTGATTACCTGCTCATCCCATTTCCTAACAAGGGCGAGGCCCCGCGTCATTCCATTGCTTCTGAAGTACACTAATGGTTAGTCTCTATTTTCTGCTGAAAGACTATTTAATCACACTGACTGGCACTTAAATGCATTTGGAGATTGTAGAAGAGTATCAAAATAGAAATGACTATGGCATAAGATTAGTAATTTTAAACTTCTAATCTGATTGTTCTCTGTTGGCAGAGAGCTTGGTGAGCATACTCATGTTTTGGATATTTTTTTTTGTTTGTTTTGCAGAGTACCTTGGCTACAGTGAACACTCAGGTGCTGCCAGATAAAGGGGAAAGGTTATTAAAGCAAGTACAGGATTTGGAAGCTGCGCTCAGTGCTCTTAACATTTCAACAGCAGATACTACTGAAAAAGGTACAACTGATTTATTTTTTTTTTCCCCAGAACTTTGCAAAACAGTTTTTCTTACTATAGTTGCCAATGTTGAGGAAAAATAGCACAAACTTAAATATGGCATGTTTGTTGAGATTCACTGAAGGTGAAAAGCATTAGTTGCAAAGTGTGTGTCCGGGAGAGGATGAATGGAACAACTCAAATGTTTCCTCTGGAGTGTGGTGGCTTCGCAAGAGAGTTTCCTTCCGTGGTTAGGACCTAGGGTTAGTTCTCTTTCCAAGTTTGGCTATGTGATTGAGGCAGTTGTCTCTCTGAGAACTTGCCAATGAAGTGTTAACTGCCTCTTTGCTGCAGTAGGCAACCATGCTGCTTATGCGTGTCTTGGCTGCTGCGTCTGAATGTTTCAGTTACCAGATACAAGACAAGCAGCTTCCGGTGTGCCAGTCCTGTAAAGTGACTTCCTAATTCCATTAACTAGTCTTAATCACCTGTGGAAGAGAGGCATTTTATTGAGTTACCTGTATGATCACCTCAACAGGAGAGTTACTTTGTGATCATAACATCAATTGTGTTGACAAAAAGATTCAGTTTGACAGCTCTGGAAACTGAAGATCTCTAGCAAGGAAGCAGTAACTCACAGGCCACCACACAACAAGCAGTCCCAATGCCTCATACCATATCTGCTTTTAAGTAAGACAGACCGATCCAGGAAGGAAAGAAAAGCTCCCGAGTTCTTGGCCCATTTGTTCTTGGATGTTTTCATAGTTTTTGTGACCAAAACAAGAAAGATGTCTTTAAGAGGAGTAAATCCTCTGGGAGCATTGTGCAGAATTGACCTTGCATCTCACTAATTTGATCACAGTTGCAAAGTTCACTGTGTTGGTATAAACCACACGTTGAGGCTTGAGCTGAACTGCATTGCCTGTCATGTAGGAGCGGGCTAAGAGCATGCATGCGGGGAAACACTGATAAAACACCTCAAAGGAATGCCACCTGGAGAGCAGCGTGAAGGATTTACAGCCGCTCCAGCCATTAAGTCAGCTTCAACAGGGATCCAGCTTAAGTGCCTCTATGCAAATGCATGTAGCATGGGGAACAAACAAGAGGAGTTAGAGTTGTACGCACACCTTCAGGGCTATGATCTCATTGGCATCATCAGGAAGTGGTGGGATGGCTCCTATGACTGGAGTATTGCAATGGAGGGATACAGGCTCTTTAGGAAAAACAGGCAGGGGAGACGAGGAGGGGGTGTTGCCCTCTGTGTCAATGAACAACTGGAGTGCATGGAGCTCCACCTGGGGATGGATAAAGAGCTGACCGAGAGCTTATGGGTCAGGATTAAAGGGAATGCAGGGGCAGGTGACATTACAGTGGGGGTCTGCTACAGGCCATCTGACCAGGATGATGGGACAGATAGGGGCGGCATCGTGTTCACAGGCCCTGGTCCTCATGGGGGACTTCAACCACCCTGATAGCTGTTGGAGGGACAATGCAGCGGGGCACAGGCAATCCAGGAAGTTCTTGGAATGCGTTGGTAACAACTTCCTTCTCGAAGTGGTAGAGGAGCCAACAAGGAGAGGAGCTATGCTGGACCTTGTCATTACTAACAAGGAAGGTCTAGTGGGGAATGTCAAGCTCAAGGGTAGCCTTGGCTGCAGTGATCATAAAATGGTAGCATTCAGGATCCTTACAGCAGCAAGGAGGGTGCGCAGCAAGCTCACTACCCTGGACTTCAGGAGAGCAGACTTTGGGCTGTTGAGAGACCTGCTTGGTAGGGTTGCATGGGATAAAGCACTGGGGAGAGAAGGGCCCAAGAGAGCTGATTAGTATTCAAGGATGACCTACTCCAAGCTCAGGAGTGATGTATCCCAACGAAGAAGTTGGGCAAAAAAGCCAGGAGACCTGCATGGATGAACAAGGAGCTCCTGGACACACTCAAAAGCAGAAAGGAGGCCTACGGAGGGTGGAAGCTAGGACAGGTGGCCTGGGAGGCATACAGAGAAACTGTTTGAGCAGCCAGGGATCAGGTTAGGTAAGCTAAAGCCCAGATAGAATTAAATCTGGCTACAGACATCAGGAGCAACAAGAAAACCTTCTATTATCCACCCCACAACTATAGCTATATTTCAAGGTACTTGTGAGTGTTAGAGACATTCCTCAGTGAGGCTCAGAGGGCCTCCCCCCCCCCTCCTTATCTCTCCTCAGGCTGCTTCTCTCAGTCTTTGTTTTGGGGAGTTTACAAGTCGTCTTTTACATCTACCTGAATGTTTGACACTGTCCCACACGACATCCTTGTCTCTAAACTGGAGACACATGAATTTGATGGGTGACCACTCGGTGGATAAGGAACTGGCTGGATGGCCGCACTCAAAGGATTGCAGTAAACAGCTTGATATCCAAGTGGAAACCAGTGACGAGCAGCGTTCCTCAGGGGTCAGTACTGGGACTGGTACTATTTAACATCTTTGTTGGCGGCATGGATGTTGGGATTGAGTGCACCCTCAGCAAGTTTGCCGATGACACCAAGCTGTGTGTTGCGGTTGATGTGCTGGAGGGAAGCAATGCCATTCAGCAGGACCTGGACAGGCTTGAGTGGTGGGCTCGTGCAAACCTCATGTGCGCTCACAGACCAGAAAGCCAACCACATCCTGGGCTGCATCAAAAGAAACGTGTCCAGCAGGTTGAGGGGGATGATTCTACCCCTTTACTCTACTCTTGTGAGACCCCACCTGGAGTACTGCCTCCAGCTTTGGAGTCCCCAACATAAGAAGGACATGGACCTGTTGGAGCAAGTCCAAAGGAGCGCCACAAAGATGATCAGAGGGCTGGAGCACCTCTCCTATGAGGACAGGCTGAGAGAGTTGGGGTTATTCAGCCTGGAGAAGAGAAGGCTCTGGGAACACCTTATAGCAGCCTTTCAGTACTTAAAGGGGGCCTATAGGAAAGCTGGAGAGGGACTTTTTACAATGGTATGTAGTGATAGGACAAGGGGTAATGGCTTCAAACTGGAAGAGGGTAGATTTAAATTAGGTATCGGGAAGAAATTTTTCACTCTGAGGGTGGTAAGGCACTGGAACAGATTGCCCAGAGAATTGTAGGTGCCCCACCCCTGGACGTGTTTAAGGCCAGGCTGGATGGGTCTTTGAGTAACCTGGTCTAGTGGGAGGTGTCCCTGCCCATGGCAGGGGGGTTGGAACTAGATGATCTTCAAGGTCGCTTCCGACCTAAACCATTCCATGATTCTGTGTTAGTAGTTGCAGCAACTCGGGCAATATGGTAACCTGCTGCCCTGCTGTTAAATCCATGTGACCACTTAATAATACTTTGTGAGCAGACTATTGGGCAAAATGAAGGCCCTTCTCTGGACTGTAACACGAGGCTCTGGGGTCCATTGTGCAAACTTTTCAACCTGCAATTGCTTTCTTCTTAAGGGGAAGATAGCACAAGCAGCAGCTACCCTGAGGAATCTTTGCCTAACCCCTTTGGAAGACCAGGTGGTACAAAGCTGATAACACCACTACCGCTCCAGGATCCTACAGCAAGGACCACTTCAGGCTCACGCTGTCACCCCTCTGCTTCTGCTACTTTGGGTTCCAGTGAATATTATGGACACAGTTTTGGAAGTAAGTATAGAAAGACTTTTTTTTTTTCATTAAAGAGAACACTGGTGAGGACTTTCAGAAATAATCCTGCAACTTGTGGATGTCTTTTGTTACTGTGAGCTGCATACTGCCCCCCAAGCATCTGTAGCCACTGAGATCAATCTCCGAGATGAAAGATCTGCTTGGGGAAGTTAGCCTTGTAACCACATCTCATGCATAATACTGTGTCTTTTCAGTGAACTCTGTGCAGAATCTATATGGAGGAAGAATGACGGAAAACCGAATCAGAGCTGTACACAGTGCCACAAGTGAGGCTATTAACCATCTTCACAAATCTCTAGAATCCTGTCCAACAGAGGAGACAGTAGCTGAAGATCCCTCTGAATTGAAGGTGAGTTTGCAAAGGTGGAGGATGTTGTGCTGATGAACTCAGAGGTATTGTTACCTGCTTAATGAAGTGTAACATCTATGTGATACCCTAGAGCGTCCTGTCCTTTCACATCTGTCATAATTTTCATCCTGCTGGAAGGAGACACTCTAATTACTTTCCATCCATGAGAGTTGCTTCAGATTGCCAATACTGATGTTCTACCCTCTTGTTGTGGTGCCTTCAGAATACTTAGCGCTTGAATGAAGTAGTAGTGCCTCAGACAAAGTAACCAACCCACAACCATTTGTACTTGACTGGCAGAGCAGAGCAGGTCTCTAGTGAGGAACAAACAGAACTTTCTTACTGTTCTTTTCTCCCGGTCAGGTCTCCCCAGTGAGCTATAAGAAATAGTCCTTTAAAAGCGTTGCAGGTCATTGAGTTCATGCAACCTGATGGACTCTGGAGCAGTCCATCCTGATCTGCCAAACAGCAGCTTTTTATCAGGTGGTGCGGAACCCATAGTTGAGGTTATGTGTAAGATATTGGAAGGCTTACGCCTCTACAAGATGGTGCCTTGATGTATATATGTTGTGTCATTTGTCAGATCCTCTTGAGACCTTTTCAGTTCTGGGAAAAGGCATTTAGTGTCTTATGATGATAGTATGTAGTCCCTCTTCCTGTCCTGGTTTCAGTTGGGATAGTTAACTTTCTTCCTAGTAGCTGCTGTGTTTCACATTTAGTATGAGAGTAATGTTGATAACACATATTGATTTAGTTGTTGCTAAGTAATGTTTACAGTAAGTCAAGGAGTTTTTCAGCTTCCCATAGAAGCTGAGAGGGAGCATAGAGTATATAAATGGGGGCTGGCTGGGGAGCAGGGATCCACGATTACTGCTTGGGATGGAATGGGCAATTGATCACTGGTGGTGAGAGCAATTTGTGTTGCATCACTTTATTTTGTATATTCTTTTACCATTATTATTACCATATTATTATAATTATTATTTTTCCTTTCCATTACGGTTCTCTTAAACTGTCATAATCTCCACCCACAAGGGTTTCTTTTTTCTTCCTTTTTCTCCCTCTTCTCCCTACCCTACTGGGGCCAGGATGGAGGGAGTGAGTGAACAGCTGCATGGTCCTAGTTGCCAGCTGGGTTTAAACACAATGATTTTAAGAGTCTGTAGGGGTCTTAGACTTGGTGAGAAAGGAATTCTTCTCAACCCCACTCCTTAACAGTGATGCCTGTTGTAAGCCAGGTAGGCTTGGGTGGATTTTTCATCTGGACAAGCCACCTTTGGCATGCCCTCAGAGCACTGTGAGATGCCAGTTTGGTTTGTGCTTAAAGCATTAGCAAGACTGATCTATGGTACTGCTGACCTCCTGTCTGCAGGAGGTGCTTATCTTGGTATCCTTGTCCATGTGGGAAAAGAACAGGTAGGCAAAATCCTCTTGGTAAGATTGTAGTAGGATAGTTCAACTGGATAATTTGATAGGGGAAGCAGAAGTGTCTGAACCTTGCAAGGTGTTTCCTTCAAATCCTCTGTCTCACGCTCTCAGGTTCCACTGCTGTTACACCAAAAACAGGCGCTCGCATGGCTATGCTGGAGAGAGAGTCAGAGGCCGTGTGGAGGAATTCTAGGTAAGCAACAGAACAGGAAAGTGAATTTTGGGGGGCAGATACATGGCAGCAACACTTCGGCATATAACTTAGTCTGAGCCCAGTAACTAGTTATTTTGAAGGCATGTTGCAGGGGCTTGTTTTTCTGTGTCCTTTGACCAATTAGAGTTACTAACCCATTACGAAATCATACCTGGGAAATGGTTGTATGTGTATTTTTATTTCCAGGGTTCCCCAGGGCAATTTCTGTTGCAGTATTTACCTCAGTATAGATCTGAGCTAGGAGAACTCATTTCTGCACGTCATCACAACTTCTGTGTGTCTTTTTCCAGCGGATGACATGGGCTTGGGGAAGACTCTAACGATGATTGCTCTTATTCTGGCCCAGAAGCAGCTGAAGACAGAGAAAAGAAAGGAGAACTTAGAAATATGGCTATCCAAAAATGGTACAGAATTGTTTCCATCATACAGTACATACATTATGATGCAGAACCATTTGAAATGCCTAAAGGTTAATGACTTGTAAACAAACAACAGACTTTATCTGTGCTCACTTCCCTTCTGTAGGAAAATTCTGTTGGGCTTAATGTTTACTGCACTCCCTTGCAAGGCCTTGCTCTTGATCAGTGTCATTTGTTCTTCCATCAAATGTGTAGGATTTCCCAGCTTATTCCTTTATATTGTTTTGGGGGTTACTTTTTTTTATTGATTACTTTCCTGAACCAGTTAAAGCCAGCTTATGCTGTTTTGAAAAAAGTCTCGTAGTTTTTTTGAACATATGCATAGTTTTCATAGCATAAGGACTTAAATTAGTTACTACTCGCCTCCCTGTGACTGATTTTTTTTTTTTTCTTTTTTTTTTTTCCCCCATAAGATTACTTTTATCTTGTCCATAGAGATAAGGGACATTAGAGTTTTTCAAGAGTATTGTTCTGCATCCACAGTCTGTTACTGTCTCCATCCTTATGGAATTAGTTGGACTACTTTTTCCTGTCTTGCCAATTTTACTGACTGTGTGTTTGTTTTTACTGTGTGGTTCAAAATGGTAACGTTTCAGTCTTCTAGACTAGAAAAGAAGTATTTATTTGGTATTGTATTCTCAGGAAAGATCAGGGTTAGTTCCTGAATTCTAACCTGTCAGGTTATCCAAAGGAAGTGCACAGATATATAGCATAACTGAGTGGACAGGAAGCGATGCATTAGTGTTGAAGTAGAGTTTTCCACTCAGAACTAACAGTCCCCAGGAATGCAGTGTAGAGATGTCTGCTTCACAAACTGTTCTCACAGGAAAAGTGGACCGATCTTAATTGTTGTGACTTTCCAAAACTTCTGTCTTTGTTGTAGTCTAATGTGAAGACATTGAAACTTATCTGCGATATTTTTCTGCAGATTCCACTGTTATCCCTTCCCACAGCACTTTAATCATTTGTCCAGCATCCTTGATCCATCACTGGAAGAAAGAGATTGACAGACGCGTGGCCTGTGGCAAACTGAGGGTCTATTTGTACCATGGGCCAAACCGAGATAAACATGCAGTGGTGTAAGTGCTAAACCATAAATATGACCAAGAAAAGTAAAATGCAAGGGATTGTGTATATCAGAGTTGACATTCAGTGGCTGTAGAATGATGGAAGAACCTGAAATATGGAGGATCCAGAAGGTCAGGCTGGTTGATGACTGTTGTCAAGGTATATATAGCAAAAACTTATGGCCTGCACCCATACTGAGTGGTTCTGTGCAGGCTGTTGCTGTTCCTGTTAACAAAAAAGGTGTAGATTCTCTGAAACATCTCTTGCTTGCAGAGATTCTCAGTGGCAGTTTCTTCCGTGTTTGTTCTTTGTGGTGGTTGTTTTTTTTCCAGCTGTATGTGCAGATCAGAAAATTCTTTACACCGCTTTAGGCCATGCTGACCAGTATGCCTAGGTGTCGGGTTCTAAGTGGTGTTCATCTCACGTGGTATGTGTTCTATACCACTGACTTTTACTGTCTTCTTGAGCTTGCTGTGTCATACTTACAATGTGCCCTTCCTGTTTGATTGCTATGAAGCTCAGTTTTCTGTAAAACTGTGTTTCAGCTCTTTTAGAACTGTGTTCTTAAACCTCGGGCAAGCATTTTGTGTGCCTTGCAGAATGCATTCCTTATTTGTTCTTGCTCCTGATTACTACTTTCCTTTTATGCAGGCTTTCTGAATATGATGTTGTTGTCACAACCTACAGCATTCTCTCCAAGGAGGTTCCCACAAGCAAAGAAGAGGGGGAGGTCCCTGCTAAGGACCATGATGTGGGGGTGAGAAGCCATATTGTTGATAGAGGATTGCACCAACGTTTTGTTCTGAGATGTTGCAAACCATTATCGTTTCAAGGAGCACTTTATGCTCCAGTGAGCAGCAGGTTGAATACTTTTTTCCAGAAGTCCCCTGCTGAGTTTGCCCAATAAAAATGAAGTGATGAGAGAGCACTGTGCAATGCAGAAAGAGAACAGGGAAAAATCTTCAAGAAATCTGTTCTGTAGTAATATAGAATACACTACACTGAATATAGTTGAAATGTCTTTAAAAGTAATTTTAAGAGCGCAGTCATGAATCTCATACTCCTTCTTTTGAGGTGAGACTGTGAAGGAACACTAGAATCTCCTGTTGGTGTTCTTTGCTGAAGCACCAATATCTCTTTAAACTACCAGAAACCTGTTGCATTCTAGATCTTGTTCTTAAAGCAAAAAGGCCTTTGAATTTCTTGAAACTTCAAGGTGGCACCTTATAAAACTGTAGAGAGATCCTCCATTTAAAAGAACAGGATATGCCCCAATAGAATAATTATATGTGTTGCTTCGTCCCAGTCTAGCAAAAATTTATGGTTATGGAACGTCACTTGGGAAGGAAGAAGCTATAAAGTGTTAAAAGCAAGAAAAACAACAAAAGATTAGAAATTGTCATCAAGAACAGACAAACGTTATATTCTTTGGTTATAAACTTTCATGGAAGCTTTGGAGAGATGATTTTTTTGAGACCACCTCTTACACGACAGTAAGAGCTCAGATTACTGCTGACTAGTTTCAGGAAAATGCTTCTTGCTGGAAAAATATGTTTGCTTATGGCTCTTTAGAGAGCCTAGCAAGGTTATTGCGCTGGGTTATAAATAGTCTGCTTTTTCTTTCAGAGTGGGCCATCTCCCTGTTCCCCTCTGCTCAGGGTAGCTTGGGCTCGAGTTATATTGGATGAAGCTCACAGCATTAAGAACCCAAAGGTTCAAACCTCTATAGCTGTGTGCAAACTGAGAGCCAACGCCAGATGGGCTGTCACCGGGACGCCAATACAGAACAACTTACTAGACATGTACTCTCTCCTGAGGTAAGCTGGCTACACGTGAACACACGGACAGGACTCCAATTCCAGTAGTTCTTTGCTAACGAAGTGCTGAAGTCGTTTCTAAGTTTGAGAGATTTCTAAGATATGTGGTTTAGTGAGACTTGTTGTATTAACACTTTAGGCGCTGGATTGCAAAGGCTGTGGCTGAGGCATTGCACAAGGCTGACCATGCCTCTACCGTTGTGTGAATTTATTCTGCTTTCATAGAGGACAAAGGGGAAATTAATTCAGATCTCCTATGTCTCTAAGATGAATATCCACAAAACCAATTTTAATGAACGGAAGTCTTGTGCGATAATCCTTGTTCCTACCAGGGCAGCCTGGGAGGACCTTATTGAAGAGTGTTGTGCTACAAGGGCATTGAAGGAAAGGGTGAAAACTTTGGCTTCTCTAAACAAATGATAAAAAGGTTAAGCTCTGTGCTTCTCATCACTGAGAAGAAAAAGTTTATGAAGGGAGACAGCAACAACTTACAGTTGAAATGAATTTTGGATAATTGAAATTAATTTTCAATTAAGAAGTACAGGAGTTTGAAATAACAAATATGCTTTTTGGTGAGTGCCTGTGCTTCTCGATGCCCTTCATTTGCTGGTGATGCTCGAGACATAATGAGCAAAGAGGAAGTGATGGGCACAGAACCAGAAAGCTGCTTTCATCACTAGATGGTAAGACTTTGGAACAAACCAGTTACCAGCATCGTTACACTGGAAGTCTTTTACTGCTCCTAGCAGTTGTGGCTAAACTGATTTGTTTTGGACAGCAAGGAATTTGGGTCTTGTTATTCAGGAGTAACTTGAAGAACTTTTCTTTCCTCGGTATGAAGTCTCCTTCCCACATGTTGTAGGTTTCTACGTTGCTCTCCTTTTGATGAGTACAAGGTGTGGAAGTACCAAGTAGATAACAACACAAAAAAAGGAAGAGAGAGGCTGAGTCTCTTAACCAGGAGCCTCTTATTACGGAGAACTAAGGACCAGCTGGATTCAACTGGCAAGCCCTTGGTAAGAACTTCACCCTCCACAACTAGACAATCATTCCATTGCTTTCCTTGCAGCAGCCAGTCAGTTCTTTACATGCATGAGCTTGTTGATGGGTGGGGCTTCCTGTCTGCTGCAGTCTCTTGAGCAAGAGGAGTCGAGTGCCTGTGTGATGCTTTGCTTATCCAGAAAGCAGAAATATAAAGAACAATGAAACCTTTCAGTTATAAATCACATGTGGAGGAGAATACATTAAGCAATGTGCCCTTGTTGCCAAAAAGGCCAATGGAATCCTGGGCTGCATAGGGAAGAGTGTGGCCAGTAGGTCGAAGGAGGTCATTCTCCCCCTCTACTCTGCACTGGTGAGGCCACAACTGGAATACTGTGTCCAGTTTTGGGCTCCCCAGTTCAAGAGGGACAGGGAACTGCTGGAGCGAGTCCAGTGAAGGGCAACTAAGATGATTAAGGGCTTGGAGCATCTCCCTTATGAGGAAAGGCTGAGAGAGCTGGGACTCTTTAGCCTGGAGAAGAGAAGGCTGAGGGGAGACCTTATTATGGCGTACAAGTATCTAAAGGGTGGGTTGAAGGAGGATGGAGCCAGGCTCTTTTCATTGGTTCCAAGTGACAGGACGAGGGGCAATGGGCACAAGCTGGAACACAGGATGTTCCGTTCAAATACGCGGAAAAACTTCTTTACGGTGAGGGTGACAGAGCACTGGAACAGGCTGCCCAGGGAGGTTGTGGAGTCCCCTTCCCTGGAGATTTTCAAGACCCGCCTGGATGCAGTCCTGAGTAATGTGCTCTGGGCAATCCTGCTTTAGCAGGGGAGTTGGACTAGAGGATCTCTAGAGGTCCCTTCCAACTCTGAAACTCCGTGATTCTGTAATTGCAAGTAGATGCCCACTTAGCGGAAAGTTAATCTAGGTTTCTGAGCTAGCCTAGATCTCTAAGAATGAAAGCTGCTGCATGTCAAATGGATCTGGTGCATGCTGGGGCATTGGCTTTCTGCATTACTCTTTACAGTCTGTTATGCTGAGTATTAGATCGTTGGTGTGTCTAAGCCATTAAAAGGTGTAGTTTTGGCGTACTGTCTGATTCTGAATGAGGAACCTAGAAGTTACTTTTATAATGTAATAAATTAATCCCTCTGTGGTAGCTATGTGGAAATCAGTGCTTAGTTGCTCATGTCTTTTGTTGTTGGATGATTTGGAATAAAGATCATAATCTTGAGTGTTAGCCAGGCTACTTGGAGTTCTGTGCGTATCTATATTGTGTCATAATTGCATTTATGAATAACTTCAACGAAGAAACAAACAGCTGTCTTCTGAGACTTAGAACACTGTAAAATCTTGGAACGCTGGTGTTTGTGATGCTGTGTAAGACTTGCGCTACATACATCTGATCCTGTGTGCTTTTACTTCAGGTATCTCTGCCTCAGCGTAGCACACAGTTGCATCAATTAAAACTTTCAGCAGAGGAGCAGTCTGTGTACAATGTGCTCTTTGCAAGATCCAGGTATGAATGTGTGAAGGGATAGGGTATTTTGTGGTTGTTTCTTACTGGTGTGAAAAATCAGAAAGAGAACTCCACTTAAAATGAGAAGAGCTTTTGGACAAATTCCTGTTAATTTTTTCCCTGTCTGACTCCCTGTCAAGCATGTTTGAAAATATATTGCTTGTTCTGGTAATACCTGAAAATAGTGCTTTTTTTTTTTTTTTCCTCCCATATGTTCATACCTTTTATGAGCTTCATATTCTAGTCTTTCCCTTAATCTAATTGATTTCAAGACTCCAAAGTCTTGGAATTGCAACAGTAGTTCTTAAATGGTGATGTGCCAGCACCTGTAAAGGAGATAATTATCTTCTTTGCCCTGTGATACTTGCACAATCAGAAATTCTGGTAGCCTCTCCAGATGACTGTAATGCAAGCCAGCATCACTTTGTGTTCTAATAGGGTTTCTTTCAACAGTGTTGCTGTAAAGAGTCTTCCTTCCTTTAAATAAACATTTAAAGATGTTCTTTTGTTATGAAGAATGTTATCCATTGGGCCCTGGTTCCTATTGTACTCAAAGTATTCCAGTAAGCAGACTTACTTCCTTTTGTGTTTTCCAAAATGGATCTTGGGTTTGATTATATTCAAGTTAAACAAAACTGGGGTGGGTTTTTTTTGTGATCATTCTGTGATTAAATGATTAATCCAACCTTCCTTACCTTAATGTGTCATCAGCTTGCTTGTTAAGCTTGGTTCCCTCTTGCCTTTTTTCCAGCTGTAAATCCCACAGTCTTTGTCTTGTTTTTCCAGGTCAACACTACAATCCTACCTAAAGAGACAAGAGCAGAAAAATGAAAGCAGAGAGTATGCTGGTGATAACCCATTTGAGAGAGGTTCGAACACACCCTCCCCTGAAAACATTTGGGGAAGTGACTCTTAAGTGCACAATTAAGGAGGAGGAACAGACCTAGCCACGTGGGATCAGGACTTAAGAAATTATTTGGAAAATGTTTTGCTGCTCCCCTGATGTTACAAAGAATCGTACCATAGTATTCCAAAAGTCTGTTCTTGCTGTTGTGGCTCTGGGCAAATCTCTTAAATTCCCTGGGTCTAAAACTTCTTTCTGAAACGGAGATCTAATTGCTGTCTTGCTGGAGGTGGCTGGGCAGTGCTTGGAAATGCTTCCAAAAGCTCTTGATGTTTTCTCTTCCTTCCTTGGCAGTTGCACAAGAGTTTGTGGTCAGTCAAAAGGAATTTCCAGCAGGCTCCCAAAGTGCCTCCCAGGTCTCAAGTACTGTCCATGTCTTGTCCATGCTCTTGAGGCTCCGTCAGTGCTGCTGCCATCTCTCCTTACTGAAAGTGGTAATTGTATTGTATTGTAGTGGTGTGTGGTTTTTTGTGAGGATTTTTTTTAAGTGTTTGTGTAAGTTAACCGACTTTGTAACACCCTTGCATTTCTTGGCTAGGGGTGTATGAACTGAGCCATTTCTAGGACTGTGTTTTACGACCCAAGAGGTTTTACATGGGGAATACTTCCTACTGAAGAGTTCCCAGCATGACCTATGCGTGCAGCTGTGTCTCTGGAAATACCTTTATTCAGATAAAAAAAAAAAAAAGAAAAGAAACAAAATTTTAATGGTAAAGAAGTCATCTTGATCTTAACCTGGTCTTGAAAAGTGCGCAAGTCCACAAGTGTAGCCTGTTTCAAAGGCTTGTGTGTTGGAGACATCTATAAGTGCCTTGACTGAAGTTGCCTTGCATGAAGTAGACTAATCTTTCAGAAGTTCTTTGCTCTGTCATATAAAGCAGCTGTAGAATAAGTCCAGATACTAAGGGAACAGGCAGGGATTTATCTTCTGACATCTTTAATCCTGCAATTGTTAAATGCTGTGGGAGGGGGAATCTGAGGAGAGTGAACCACAGCAAATGGCTGAGCTGACATGCTTTCCCTATGCTGCCCCTTCTGGGGGCCGAATAACGGGCCAAAAGGACTGTTGGTCTGACACAGTAGTGTTTCTTAATTGTTCTTTCTTCATATTGCATAGCTTTCTTCAAACCCTCTGTCCTCAGCAGACATTGCGCAGACTGTGTACGCAGAATTTGACTGCCGGCTTGACTGTGATCCCTTATTGTATTCCTTTCTTTCCCACAGGCTCTGGACCAAGTTAGCTTGAGCAGTGAAGGCCTTTCTCTCTCAATTGAGGAACAACTTAGTGCTTTGACCCTATCTGAGCTCCAGACTGCTGATTCTAAGTCAACAGTCTGCCTCAATGGCACAGCTTTTAAAACAGCTATCTTTGAAATCACCAGGGAAAGCACCAAGGTATTGTGGTTGTGGCTTTCTTATTTTTCCTTGAGAAGCTAGTATTTCAGCACTTTGCCTCTTAAATTGTTAATGAATTGTGACACTTTGGCAACTGCAGATCAGGCTAAGTTGGCAATTTAGATGAAATCAGGTGAGTAGATTGATAGTCTGCTGAACACCTTCTGGGAATGCTCCAACTTATCAAGATGGCAATAAAGCTGTGAGAATGTGACTGTTGAAAATCTGTCAGTGAAAAATCTTGAGCACTGGATTCACAGAAGGTTTAGAAAAGCATGCGTGTGAGAGCATGGTGCTTGTGAAGAGCTAGAAAAAATAGGATGGCAGCAAGAACAGAGGTGGTAATCACTTCTCACAGGAAGGTTGGAATCTATAAAAAATGCTTGTATGATTTTGATTTTTTAACCCTTTTTTCCACGGTGGGAGTGTTCTTACTAATGACTATTAAAATATCTTGAAAGTCAGAGCACAGAAGAACTTCCAGTTGAAGAATTATTTTGATCACTTCCTCTTTTAATGAAGAATAGCCAAACATGAGCTGGGTTATGACAGCAAGCAGACTAACTTTGTTTTTTTCCTGCAGATAGCTCACCTCTTGGCTGAACTGAAAACTATTCAGAGTCACTCGGAGTCTCAGAAAAGGCTAGTAAACATTTCCTTTTCTTTAGTCATAGTGGTTGAGAGAAGCATGTCTCTTGACAGCAGCAGAAATGGTTTAAAACAATTGAATACAAAACTCCTGGAATGATAAAATATTGGCAGTACTGCAGTAGTTGAAAGCAGATTTTGAGGGGAAAAAAAAATAATCCAAGACAAAAGAGGGTAGTTTAAGATGTAGGTAAGTGTAAACATAAGGGAACATGTGAGTAAGCTCAGGCCTTGAGGCCCAGGAGGACTCGTCTTCAAAACAGAATTGGGAATAATTTGGTTGTGCTGAGAATTATTTGCCCTCAGCTCTGCAACACGTGCCACCACCCAAAAACAGTGGGGGAATAAAGTAGTCATTAAAACTGAACCTGTTTGAGATAAAGTAATGCATAAATTAGAGGACTTAGCAACACTTAAGTCCTGCAGCTCTCACTGTCCAAGTTCTGTCTGTCTTTGCTCTGCATCAGACTGCAGTGTTACCGAGTTTTCTGCTTGTTTTTATTAAACAATGTAGAATGCATTGTTTACAGTTACAATGAATACAGTGAATACAGTTACGAGTGTGTGGCTGCAAAATAGTTATACCTTTGTTATGTTGGGGGTGGGTTGGAAGGGGAAGCCCTATTCTTGGGCAACTCCAGAGTTGCACCACATGTAGAAAGCTTTTTTCCGAAGTCTTTTCCAAAAGGCTTTCCCACCATAAGAATGGGAACACCAACATTACTTTTGTTCCCTACCAAAAAGCTGTCAAACAAATTAATGCCTGCCAAACTGTTTAATCCAAAAAGTCTGGGGAGTGAGAGGTCCAGGGAAATCCAAGTTTGGTGTTGCTATTGATTCATTTTGCAAAGAAAGCTCAGAATTGTGATTGGTAGGTGGCAATGTAAAATCCAAAAGTAGAGGTGAAAGTTAGAGACTTAATTTGTCTGAAGTTTATTGGGTATTAGCCTTCTGCAAGTGGGAGTGGTTCAGTTTGCAGTGGGGAAGAGTGCCTGAATCATTGTTTCCTCTTGGGTGAAACACTGCAGTAACCAAACTGTTAACAGTACACACAGAACTTGTTCTAAACTCCCTTTTCTCTCTCTCCAGTGTTGTTGTCTCTCAGTGGACAAGTATGTTAAAAGTTGTGGCTGTGCACCTCCAGCGACTAGGACTGAAGTATGCAACAGTGGATGGCTCTGTCAATCCTAAAGAGAGAATGGATGTGGTAGAGGAGTTCAATAACAATCCCAAAGGGCCTCAGGTATGCAGTCAAGGCAGGGAAACAGTTACTAGCACTGCTATGAGTACCTGTGATAGCTGACTTCGTGGTTCCATTTACTGGTACCACTTTCATTTGGACCAAGATCAACAGGGAAAGAGGAAGCTGTAAAAACAAATTTACATCTTATAATGCGCAGGAGCAGCTGCTAAAAAGATCCTTTTGAAGTTAACCACCTGTACTGAGATCATCTGACTCCAAAGCTAGTTCAAAGGTTGTCCAAATCTTTGGTGTGTTCAAAGATGTTTTTGCCACAGAGAGTAATGTGGAAGATGGGGGCCAATTAGCCCTACTCAGTAGATTGGTTGTTTCCCGTTCATGCCTCTACATTGGAAGGTGTTTCTTTCTGTATATCACCTGCTTGCCAAAGAATCTGAAAGACTATTGCTGTTTTCCAACACATCTGCTGCTTTTTGCTAGACTAATCTTTTTGAGAAGAGAGGGCAACAGTTGAATCTGTGAATGAGGCTAAAATTAATGACAGCATATCTCACCCTGGTATAAAGATAGGAAGATTGGGATTGGGGTGAGAGAAGTCATGGTTTCACACACGTCCAAAATAAGGTGACTTCTTTCACTTCTGAGTTGTTGAGGGCGGTGGTGTTTAAATACTGATGAACTAGTCAGACTTCTAGTCTGAAATTTTGGCCCAGGGGTGGAAGTTTGCCAGGTGACTAAAGACATCTGAATCCGAACTAATTGTTCATAGTGATTACATTTCCATCTGAACACTGAGATTCCTCTCATTGAGGCAAGACAGGCTGTCTCCTCTGAGGATGGATCTGTGACTGGAAGGGGAGAATGTGGTGCCTTAGCTTGTTTTCATCCCGGTTTTCTTGAACAAGTTGCTATCTACAAAACACATTTCTCCTTCTAGCTTTGAAGTTAAACAAAGAAATATTTCTGCCAGCTATATGAATAGCTGACCCCTTAAACAAGATCAGGGTTTTAAGGTACCATACCATGAAATTGAGTTGTAAATATATATAGCAAGTGTCTCTGACCTTAACTGAGTTCTTTTCCTGCTGTACAAGAAATCTTCTGTAAATTGACCATCTGCTATATCCCCATTCCTCCCCAGCTACTCATCTTTTTCTAAATACTAGGTTATGTGGAAACAAAGTGAAAGGAGTGGCAGGCCATTTCGGTCCGGTTGCCTGTGTTTAAGTAATCAGTATTGTTAATTCAGAGTTGATGCTGATTGGTCGCATTGTTGGCAACAGGCTGTCATCAGAGAGGCTGGTCATATGAGTGGGACACAGAGAGAGGCTGAACTTCTCAGTCCTTTCTCTAGTCTGTAAAAATGTATCAGGGTAATACATATGGAATGGTAGGCTGGCCTCTCTGAGCCATAACTTCCACATCCAGGCTTCTGTGACTCATCAACTAGCATCTGGTAAGCTCCCAAATACATAATAAATATACACACGCAATATAAACATGATAAACAGATCCTTTGGTGCAAATTAGTATGTGGAGTATATGGAGCATTAATTTTCTGGAAACAGGCTCCTTAATGTAACTCTCTTTTGGTCTTTGAAGGTATTATTGATCTCATTGCTGGCTGGAGGCATTGGCCTGAACTTAACTGGAGGAAACCACCTCTTTCTCCTTGATATGCACTGGTAAAGAGAAATAAAAGTTCCATCTCAGAGGATGTATGTAGAGCACGCTGGTTGCCACATGTATTGTGATTTCTAATGCAACTGGGTTAGGAGGGAAGTGTTTAGCTGAGAGTAAGGGTTAGTGATTAGTTGTGGAAAAGTGGTTTTACTGTGGCCTTATTCCAGGACACTCTGATTTGTCAATCCAGTGCTCACTGCCATGAAATACAATTCTGGGGGGGGGGGAGGGGAAATAGAGGAGAATAACAGCAATCTAAAGAAGCAAGTATGCAGTCTGTATCACAAAAGGATACTGGGGGCTTGGCAGTCCCTGGCTTAATTTCTTACAGTAATGAAGATGGGACAGTAACGCCTACAGGGAACTTGTCTTGAAACAAAGTGATGAGTGTAGTAATTGGGCATAGCTAGTGTAACTTGGGTTTTTACAGGACTATGAAAATAGTGCATATGAGCTCCTAATATTTACATTGTCTCTCATCAAAGTCTGAATCATTTTTTTTATTTTTTTTTTTAACTAAATGTTGCTCATGGGAACTTAGAAGGCAAACTAACGGGCTTCAGTACAAAACCAGCTGCTGAGTAGCAGCATTAAGGAGATGCTTCTACAATATGGAAGTTACGGCAACAAGTATTCCCTGTAACCATTTTCAAATAGAACCATTTCTTATGTAAATATTCTTGAGTTCAGGCCTCTTTCAATGGAGTTTGCCTTCCTGCTTCACTGTCGTCTTTCCTTACCAGCTACTCAGCTTTCCCTGAGTACTCACTATTGGCCAGAAATACGGGGCTATATGGAACAGTGATCTAATTCATACAGCTGACTTTGTGTGTAGCATGTTGTAGCATACTTCTACCAAGGGCGAAGGGGAATTACAGTAAACTTAAAGTAACCTGGGAGCGGTTTTAGTTCTACAGAGGAAGAAAACTGGATGCTCTGGGGGCAGGCAAATGAGGCAAGCACAGAGGCTTTGATATTTCAATTATTCCTGAACATAAGCCCTTAAGCTTTGTTTTTGGTTTTTTTTTTTTTCTTCCCCCACCTTGCAGGAATCCTGCTCTTGAGGACCAGGCATGTGACCGCATTTACCGAGTAGGGCAGCAGAAGGATGTTGTGATACACAGGTCAGGATTTTCTGTAGCAGTAAATGAGGCTGTTGCTGCTTATGTACTGTCTGGCTTTAGTTGGTGAGACAAGGCCTTGTTTTGAGGCTTGTTTCTTTACTTCAAACTAGGCACAAGGTCTGACGGTGGGATTGGGGTTTGGGCACAGAGATAGAAATCACATGCAAACGTTTCTATGTGAGACTTGCCTGCCTGTTGCTGTCCTGATAGCTAGCAGTAGTTTATTGTTTTTCAACCTGTGGTTTAGTGGGAATGGTCCTGTTCATTCCTGAGAACGATTCAGGCGCCAAACCATTTCTCTTCTCTTATTGAGTGGAGATTTTTCACCGTGCTCCTTAAACCTGGACCTTTCTAATATCACTAACATAAACATAGAGCACTTCTAATAAGCAGCAAAGTTGGCTTTTAGAAAAAGCATTTGTAATTGTAAGTACTAAAAGGCTAGCTTAGTTATTGCAAATGCACAGCAAATTCAAAGAAACTGGAATCTAAAATAGTATTTTGCATATGATGCTTTTAGTATAATAGGTGCCATCAGTTATCAAACAATCATTACAGGATTTTGTCACAGAATTACTACTGCTTCAGATGACCAACATTGAGGCCTAAAGTGCATCAGACTTTTATTTGAAATATTATAATATCGGGATATGTGAGCAGCTGTTTTCTGTGTACATGTGTATTTTGTCAGTCATATAATAGGCTGTTAATTTTTAAGTGAGACAAGTCTTTGTATCGGCACTTCCCCAGTACATTTCCAATGCTGACACTTTTTCCTAGCAGTTGAGATGATGTGCCTTTTGGTTTTTGGGTTGTTTTTTTTTAGGTTTGTCTGTGAAGGAACAGTAGAAGAAAAGATCATACAACTCCAGACAAGGAAGAAGGTTCTTGCCCAGCAGGTGCTGTCAGGCAGAGGGGAGACCTTCAATAAGCTCACTCTGGCTGACCTCAAAACTCTCTTCAGTATCTGATTATCCTTTACAATACACAACAGAAAGTGATTTCATACCTACAAGTAACTGTGCCTACTTCAACAAAGGACTACTGTTTTAAGGTGGTTATTTATTTTGAACAAATAATTACACATTTGTAACTGTTCCAGGAAGAGATGTTATCAACTTCAGGAATTTGTTTTAATACTAAAATTAGATCAAGTGTCAAAGGTTAATAAAGTCATAAATTAAGCTATTGTTTTAGAAGACTTTTGAGTAAATATTAAAAACAAACATTTGCTTGTTTCTCGGTTTCCTGTGTATGCTTTTTAGTCAGAAAACTTTCTTTCCTCTTCAGGACAGGAGAAGCACAGGCATAAGTGAAACAAGAACAAGAGCCAGGCGTGAGGTAGGAAAGTTCAGAGGTTGAGTGGTTGAGGTTGGGTGGGCATGAAGGAAGCAAAAAAAAAAAAAAAAGGTATATAATGGTAAAAAAAAAAATATGGCACAATGGTATAAGAAAACTATATATACTTTAGAATGTACAAGAGTCACAAAATTAAGGAAGGACTGCTCAAACTATTCAAGCAGGGAAATAGATTTCTGTTATGTTGCTATGAAACAGAACCCTAATTCCTGATTGTTGCAGGTTTGGTTTTGTTCTGAGTATTAAATACTGTCAGGTTTCCTTGGTGCAAACCTTTTAATGTATAGACTATTCTTTTTTAGAAGATGCTCTAATTTTTTAATAGTAGATGAATTTCAAGTCCTTGACTAATAGTTTGTATTGTCTCTCCTATCAACAGTGGTATGTGCAGGTGAGTGAAGTTTCTAGAAAAATATTTTTTATTGGTGGTAGTGCATCCTCCTTGCTTCCATCTCCCTTTGCTGTGTCCCTAGCCCTATTCACTGCATATTCTGGTTTTCTATTGATTGCACTGCTTCTTTGGGATTTGGCACAGTTCCCGTAAGTTCCACACCAAACAAGGGCATTATTTCTAATGCTAAGTTAGCAACAAGTTAAGCACAACAAGTTAAGAGTGCTGGTAAGAAACTAGATGTTGGTTCCTGTATGGTCATTACCCATGGAATAAGATAATAGCATTTGGTAGCCTTTTGAGTGAAGGAGAAATCTGTTTGCAGATCAGTGGTTCCTGTCAGTACAACAGTGTCCTGGTGGCGTATGATATGGCTGTGTTAGTCATTTCTCTTACCTGCCTTGACATGATATGGAAGCAAAGCTGTGGGATTATTCCAATTTATTGCACAAGTACAGAGGCTAGGGGGCACAAACACAGCATTTTGTATTTTGTGTGTGTGTGTGTGTCCATAAATGGTGGAAGTGTATTGAGCAGCTCTCAGAACCAAGGAAGGCTGTGCACCTTGGGCAATCAGTTTGGGGACCAAAGCAAGGCAAACGAGCAGTGCGCTACACTGGTTTTCTGAAAAACATATCAGAACGTCTGTTCCACCAAACAGGAAGCCATGGACTAACTTTCCAAAATTACTTTATTTTGGCCTGGATGTTTACATGAGCAGAACTTGGGTTATAGTTTCTTCTCTGGAGTTTGTGTGCGCTCCGATCTGGGCTCCTCTCCCTTCCCTTGGAGCTACTGTCAGCCTAGCAGGCTCCCATCTTCAAGGTGTGTTACTAAGTACAGTTTAAACTGATCTCTTGTACGCCTTATCCCTTCATTCTGTGTGTCTTCCTTTGGCTGAAGGTGACTGTAGTCTCAATGCAGTGTAACTCTTGGGTGTGTCGGATATTACCACGGGGATTAATTGCTTTCTCTATTTGTATGATGTTCTCTCCAGGAAAGGGCTTTGGCCTTTCTTTGGGAACCCAAAAAACCCACGGGCTATGAAGGGATGTTCAGCTTACTTCAGAGAAATTGTGAAGCTGAAGGTCTAGCACATACCTCCAGCTACCAAATTATGGCAAATTAATAATGCAGCTAAGAGAAGTGAATGAAGAATATGTGGGTTTGGTATTCAAGGTCAAAGTTTAAAAGGAATTGAGTTGGGGGGGAGAATGGTTTGACTGTGACTTGCACTATTATTTTCACAACTGAGCAAAATTGTATCTCAAAATGCTGCTAAATAATGTTAGCCCATGTGTAACCAGGTATTTCCATCTCCCTGCAACACAAAAATATTAGGGCCCTGTTTCTTTACAGGAAAGAAACTTCACTTTACACTTAATATAAGGAAGATCTGGGCTTCTTTTTCCTTTGTCAAAAAGCAGTCCCCCTTTGCCTCTGACTATCCTGAAGTCACCTTCTACAGCCTCATTAGAAGTAAAGCAGAAGCAACCCCACTGCCACCTGCTCAGAATTAACGGATGGGAGTTAGGGGAATGCCCCAGGACAACCTTGCTATGGTGTGACAGACTCCCAAATGCCAAGTGGCATTTAAGGGCGGTGTTTCCACCGGGCGGTTTACACACCGAAGGGTCGGGGCATGGAGCAAAGGCTGGAGGCCGCAATGGGGAGCCGGGAAGGTGTGGCACCCCAGCAACCTGCCCTACAGCGGCCCTGCCTCCGCCGTCGGCCCCCCTCTTCTGCCGCCGCTGCCCCCTGCGTGAGCGGCTGCTGCTCTGTTGGGTACCGCGGCAGAGGCGAAGCGGGCCAGGTGAGAAGGGTAAACAGCGGTCAGGATGGCCGAGCGGTCTAAGGCGCTGCGTTCAGGTCGCAGTCTCCCCTGGAGGCGTGGGTTCGAATCCCACTCCTGACATGTCATTTTTGTCCGCTCCCCACGGGGCGCTGTTTTGAGGCCCGGTAGCCGCGGGGGCGGGGGGAGGTGGGGCTGCCGAACCCGGGTGGGCGCGGAGGGGGCGCCACTTGGGCACCGCAGCCAGTGGGGGAGTGGAGGAGGAAGTCGTGGCGGGGACTGTGTTCTCTGTTCGGGGCGGGTACTGGCGCGGAGGATCGGGCCGTCTCGGCGGGGGCCGGCACCGCACCCCGTGGGGTCCGCGATGAGGGGCTCTGGGGAAGACGCATGCGGCGTGGCCGGTTAGCTCAGTTGGTTAGAGCGTGGTGCTAATAACGCCAAGGTCGCGGGTTCGATCCCCGTACGGGCCAGCTCGCTTTTATTAACCCTGCCCGGGTTCCGGGGGCTGTTCCTTGTGTTCTCCCCTCCATAACCCTTTTTCTGATCGGGGGAAATCACAGTGCCGCTTCCTGCAGCACCGAAATGTATGAAACGCAGAAGGGAACAGCGCTCGGAGGAGGTAAAAGTGCCCTGTTGGAGTCACCCCCAGTTTGTCGTGGTTGACCTGCAGAGCAAAGCAGGGTAAAAAGCTGTTGATGTTTTGGATAAGCCGGCAGTTTCTTGGGGCTGGAGGGTGCCCAGCGTGAGGAAGTGATGGGATTGAGGGGGTAAAGGAGAGGTGATGTCAAAAGAATATAGTTTAAAAGTTATATAAGCGCTTTATATAAAATTGTAATAGAACTCTGATTGAACTTCAGCTGAGCTCCTGAAATTAAAGCTTAATTGGGTCTCCTGCACCTGGACTAGATGTAGAAACGATTAACTGAAACTTAGATCAAAGAAATTGAACTGTTGAAGGATTACTGTATCCAGAGCTCACTGAAGGCAAACAAGGCCCAGGGAGGGTGTATGCTCCCGGTCTCTGGCCTAAGTATAGGATAACAAGACGTGTATTTTTTGAAATGGAGTCTAATTAAAAGTGCGTCCAAGAGGAGCCTTAGGAGATTATTTACATGAGGGTATGGATTCTTAGTATTATAATGAGCACGCTAATTAAGGGGATCTCCCCAAATGTGCAAAACATTAACTTGAATGCATATGTATGATGAGGGATGGTAAAGGAACTGTAGGTCACCGATCGGCTGTATCTTACCGCTATGAATGCTGGACTGTCAGAAAAGGAGGGGACAGCCTGTTTTCCCACCTGAAACAAAGTGGCCCGAGGTCCCCATCTGCCTTTTCTAACGCTCCTGGGGTGTGAGAAACACGCTCACTGTATTGAATTTTAGTCATGGACAAATTCGGTGGAGCAAAGAATATTTATTACAGCGCTGGGAGCTACATAGGGGATTTCTCCTCCCGTGGCTCACTCTCTTCACAGAATCACAGAATAGTCAGGGTTGGAAGGGACCTCTGGAGATCATCTAGTCCAACCCCCCTGCCAGAGCAGGGTCACCTACAAAAGGGTGCACAGGACAGCGTCCAGGCGGGTTTTGAACATCTCCAGAGTGGGAGACTCCACAACCTCTCTGGGCAGCCTGTTCCAGTGCTCCAC